>NC_081411.1:2889516-3184516 GCF_030272615.1 Cryptomeria japonica | reverse complement strand
AATCCATCTTGATTTCACCACTAAGGTCTTTACAAAAATTTCTACTCAAGAGCATCCCATAACTTGCAAGAATGTCAGCAACTAGGATAGTTAATTTTACTCTTTTATCAAGGCATGCTGCTAGCACTACCTGGACATCTTTTACCTGTCCAATAAGAGGAACCTATTTTCCATCCATCGAAAAGAATCTCCCAAATGTTTTCGTGAGAGTCAAACCTAGAGACCTAGCCACAGGTGAAGGCATTATATTGTCTGATGCCCCTAAATCTATTATGCAATTGCTAAGCTTCTAACCATTCAGGAGAAGGGAAATATAGAAAGGTTCAGGTTTCAAAATCTCAACCTCAAGCCCATTTTTAGCATCATGAAAAGCATAAGGATCGGCCAAGTTATCTAATGGGCACGGGATAGATGAATATTTTTCAGCAACAATCAAATCACTATTATCCACACATCCGGGCACCAAGGACTCCGAGGAAGAGTCTCCCTTAACATATTTGACCAGCTTATCTAGTTCTTTTGGATTTAGTTTCAAATACTCAGTAGTGGGAAGTTGGACAATAGAAGCTTTACAAAACTAAATGATGTCAAAGGAGGAGGAAGAGGAAGAGCTATTGTTATCTTCATGATTTTTTGCAAAATCCTAACCTCAGGGGTCTTTGAAAAGCTATTATTTGGGAGATATTTACCTTTGAAATTGCCTCCAGAAGGGTTCACAAAAGAAGAAGACTGGGAAGTTCATTGATTTCTTGTTAGAATCACACATGCAGGACCTTCAAGGGTCGCCAAAATGTTACTACCTCTTTCCGAATCTGACTCATATTTGAGGTAGAATGATCCAGAGTCACCAGGCACCTCTTGAATTTTTTCTGCTTTAGTGAACTCACCTAATTCATCTTTTGTGTTTTGCATCTGAACATGTCTTATCATATCGAGACAAGAACCCCCATCGTGATCTGTGGTAAGATGGAATGAACACATGACACCCTTGTCAGGAGGTGCCTCTATTTGTAATCTTTGTGGAGCAGCAGGTAATTGCAACGGTCGTCCATAGTTATACTGATTTGGAGTTTTCTTGCTTATATCCTGATAAGGCTATGGATAGGAACTTCCAAGCTTGGGTATCTGCCTCTTCAAAGAAATCATAACATTGACAAGCCGCTGAACAACTGGGTCAGTGGAAGAGGTAGATGCTTGAGGTTGACCCTGAGGGGTTTGTACATCTTTCCTCCATTCCCGGCTATTATCAGATCATCTTCAAGCTGTATAGCTTCATTTTGTACAGTCTCAAGATCAGCCGGCCTACTTCTTCTAAGGTGAAAACCCACGTCAGGAGGCATGGAATTTATGAAGAAACATTGTTGATTATTAGTAGTTGGCCTCTTGGCTTGAGGAATTTTATGGATAATCTTATTATACCTGGCTACATAGTCCCTCATTGGCTCATGAATTTCCTTTTTCATTTGTGTTAGCTAAGCCAGTAACAAATGTTCATCATCAGCACTTTTGAACCTTTTCTCAAAAGCGGTTTTCATTGTTTGCCAGTCAATTATGGATCCTGCTCGTAGATGACTGAACCAATCTATTGCCCCCTCAGTAAGGGTTTGGGAAAAAAGCCTAACGACCACATCTTCATATTGGACTACCAGAATCCCAATGGCTACATTAAAAGAATTCAAGTGCTCTTCAACTGAGACTTTTCTGTCTCCATTATATTTAGGTAGGACATCCCTTGCCCCTTTTGGAAGTGGATTATGAGCTGCGAGAGCAAGAGGTCCAACAGCAGCACCCCATGGTTGGGACATAATGAACATAGGATAAATGGTTACTAGAGGAGGAGCTTGAACTCTAGTAAGCATTAGCACTTGCCAAGGCTTTGAAGAAGAAGGTATAGGAGTAACTCTGACAGGAGAGGAAGGTCGAATTTTAGCGTTTCTTTTGGGAGTAAAGTTTGTGGCCGACAACCCTTGTAATTCTTCAAAACAATTATCAATTATTTCTTCTCTCCTTTGCAATCTGGTATATGGACAATAATCCAGTGTTATCACCCTTAGGAAACCTAAGCTCCTTTAAGAAAATTTCAATCTCAACGTTTTTCTTGAATTATAGAACTGTGTCTTTGACAAAACAAACTCTGTGAATTTTGCTGATTATAGGTTCAATTTTGTCATGTCCATGGCATGCTAGTCTACTGAATGTTCAGTTTTCCTCTGCTATTCTCCCCAGTAGAGTCGCCAAAAATATGTTAGTGAACAGATTTGTCCCTTTTTTAAAATGATTAATTTTGAACTCTGTCACCTTCGTTTAAGGACAAGTGTTTCACTAAACAGTTGGGTAAGTGTTGAATAAACCACTTCCCTCTAAATTTTCCATAGGTACAGCTCCCTATCTCAGTTTTTCAAGGAATGATTTTAACTAATTTAATTTGAGTAGTAGCTTTTAACCTGAAAGCATGTAAGGCTGTCTACTTCATTCTTGGATGAGAGGCCGATATTTCACACATGTTTCTTAAAAGGATAAAGCAATCTTTCCTATCTTTTCAATACAAGAGATGATAGCAACTGAATCAAAGTTCAGTACACCATTTCCATAGGTTTAATAAAGAATGAACAGATTAAAGAAACCAAATCTATTCTCAAACATGAATCTTTTCTGAAAGAAAACAAACACTCAAAGGAAGGAATACCAGAGAAATAATAATTTTCTGCAATGGAAAGATCGTTATTGTTATTTGATTAGATAAGCATATACAAAGATATGTATCTACACAGATTCAAAACCCACAAATTTTCCTTCTCCCATCGGACATCGAACTGCAAGACAACATGCCCAATTGGATGGGAATATGACCCTCCCATTTATCCCTGAGTTGTTCCTTTTTTATTATGGAGGTCAGTTATCAGCATATCTCCACCAGAACAAAGCAATCTGAACAAAAGTGAGGGAGCTTGAAGGGCTCCTCTTCAAAGCCGCCTACCCTTATGTAACAGAAGCGTGGAAACTGGATATAAAAACTACCAAACCCCTTTATCAAAGTCTATGCATCCTCTAAGATTCTTTTGGCTTTCATATTCTTCAATTCACCCGGAAAAGCATTGTGCACCCTTCTAAAATCTTGTAAGGCCTTATCCTTTTGCAGCATGGGATAGAACTCATATACGGAAACATCCTCCTTAGTGAGTTGTTTCGGTATTCCAACCAACTCCTTAGCACACGCTAAACAATACAAAAGATACAAAGACATAAAGAAGTTCGGTTTGAACTATGTAGCCATACTTAGTTGTTCTCTCATTGAATCAGCAATCAATTCAGCCCAATCCAAATATTGCTTCCCTTCCAAAACCAGCTACATGTAGCAATAAATTCAGTTGTTGAAGCTATAAGCTTCAACGGATCCTCTGGCTCTGTGTAACAAAAGCATAACGTCATTAATGTGAGGAAACATGTGATTCTTATTAGGATTCTTGGGTAACCTGGAACCACCTCTTTGAGGAATCTTCAACTAGAATTTTGCTACATTGTTAT
Source organism: Cryptomeria japonica (assembly GCF_030272615.1). Taxonomy (NCBI): domain Eukaryota; kingdom Viridiplantae; phylum Streptophyta; class Pinopsida; order Cupressales; family Cupressaceae; genus Cryptomeria; species Cryptomeria japonica. Next base: position 3,180,991 of record NC_081411.1, on the reverse strand, counting down.
GGTGTCCTGTTCTGTTTGCGTTGAACTTGGTGATTGACTGAGCAGGGGAAAAGTTGGAGAATTGCTAATCAGGTATCTTGAAGACTAATGAAATTACTTCACGATTTATGGCAAGAATGGTTTCACCATTGTCTCTTCTAATGGTTTCAAACACTGGGTCGTATCTAGCAATACATTACCAAATCAATTCTAGGCAAGGAATGGCTTGGGAAAAAGCTGCCGCTTCTATGAGACTGCTACTCAAAATCTCCACACCAAAAGATTTGTCAATTCCCTTGAACACCCTCTCTTTCAACACCTCAAGATTTTCCCCTTTTAGGTCGGTATCGCTAACTATGGGTTCAGTGGATGCTAGGCCAAAAACATTCCCAAACAAATGTAGTGTGGACTTCATAATTCAAAGCAATAAGCCTAAACTGGTTGTAGCAAAACTTTCTATAAGAGAGAAAATGCAAGAAAAAACTACTGGAGAAAATGAGAAAAGGACTCACCTTCACAGTTGAACAACCAGACGACAACTAGCAGCAAACAAGACTCCTATCCAAGAAAAACAAAAGCCCAGCAGCGAGGAACAAATGCAGAGCACTAATAATCCTTCATACCTTATTAGTGAAGGCAATGATATGGAAACATTGAATGCAATAATTCCAATTTTTAGTCTGAGTGTGTTAAGTTTGTTGATTGGACATCGCACGCATGCATTGAATGCATGGCGGCGTTTTTGAAGTAACCACCAGTTGCCGAAATGATTACTTACTTCGAAGAGCCAGGAATTGACGTCACTTAAAACATGGTTTAGCTTCCACATATTTGGTAATGAATGCACCATCAAATCCTTAAAACTTTTGGGACCCACCAACTTCGTACACATATGAACATCCTGAATAAACTTCATGGGCAATCAAGTAGTTCAAGGTGTGCGTTGTGCTCAAGGAAAATCTTGCCAAGAAAATTAATTATACCAAGTTGTTGACCATTTGTGCTATATTGAACATGTTGAACATGTTTGACCCTCTTGAACTTGGTTCAATGAGTTCAAAACCCAGAGAGAAATAAAGTAACATATTGCCGAACAAGAAACTTTTGGAGAGCCGCTGCAAGATACTTAAAGAAAATATTAGTATGAAAACCTCCCTGAACACCTAGGAACCTATGGAACCTAAATGAACCTGTTGAACTCAGTTCAAGATGGTTCAACTTGTTCACAGATTTCAACTAATTACTTAAACTCGACATTTGTGACTGAAAGAGGATTTACAGATGTACTAAGGACCTGAACCGCGGTGTCACAAGAAAGATTAGGACTCTGAATGGAAATTTTATAGGATGACTCGCTCTTATCATGAGGAATAAATGACGCAGTAACAATTATGTAATTTACTGTTAGAGAGAGCAACACCAATGTAATAGACTTGACTTAATCATCTCTATTATTCCAATCTAATAACTTATTTTTATCTGTAGTTGGTTTTTCCTTCCATTTAGTATTCCCCACAAATTTGTATTCTTTAGTTGCATTATAATTTTCATTTTGCAAGTACAAAAATTAAATCTAGAATGTTTTTATAAATGAATCTTGATTAAAAAAACCTCAAAAAAGAAATAATGTGACCAAATTAAGTGTATTATACTATGACAATGACAACCATTTGATATGGCAAATCTTAACTATACAAGGACTCCAACACTAGGAAAACCCACATTCTATCTAGGTGTTTGTGATTGCTCTACTTCCTCTCCTCTCATTAAACAATAAATAAAAAATGGGTGATGGTGCATTACTCCTTTATTACTCATTGTCGATTCACCTAAAATCCCCTCAACACAATGGAAAATAATCTCCTTGTAATGCACAGGTCATCGCTTATTAAAAAAGGCTTGCAACCATGTAAGATAACGTGATCCTTTTTGGTCTTCTCCCATACTTTTTAAATCAAATTCCACTTCACCTTGCACATCATTTAAATTCAAAGAACCTTTCTTTGGTATTATTTAAACTATATTTAAGCCAAGAGTTGAATGAATGAATGAGACCACATATAGTCTTTGGGGGCAACTTCATGTGCAACAACATAATCTCGAAGTCTCTACAAAGTGATTCCAAAAAAGAAAATAGTGATTTCAACTAGCAATAAAATTTGTGTACAACAAAACCTAGGAAAATCATTGATGTCATTGTGAAGTACACGGAATCAACTTTTCATTGATATCTCATTTGCAAAAAAGATGACACTAGAAAAAATTTATGCCCGATTAGGGCTTTGGAGATGTCAACTTTAGGCACCTAGTTGCTTGACCTTCAGTCACCAATATGACAATGTTGTTTAAATAATTATTTTATAAAGAGTAATGATGAGCATTGATAGCTAGTGCTCCTCGCTTTAGACTCTATCTTGCAAAGTCTAAAGACTAGTCAAAATATCATAGCATACAATAAAGGTGCTAAATACAATTTTAAACATCAAAATAAAATTTTAACAACAAACATCAAGAAACTAGATATATATGTCTAGTGATAGGTGGCATGAGATTGAGCCCCTAGACTTTGGTACCAATAATATTATTTTTGTTTTACAACGAGAAAAAAATTCTACATGTAGCAACAAGATTATGGAGTGTCACTAATGGAGATAGGCATATGCATATTACCTCAATTATAGAATATTTATAGAAGAAACATGACAAGAGAGTGCAATCTATACCAAGTGTATGAAGAATAATATATGTCCTTCATTCATTGATATCATGTGGATGTACAATTTAATACAAAAGTGATGGTAGTAAATAAATTTCTCAGGATCAAGTAGATAAAGCATGTAGTTTATTTTCCAAAGATCCTTGGAGCTTGGTATAACCCATAATAATTATCGTTCTATAATACTACAAGCATAGGCTTAGAAAAAATCATACACTATTTGTGAGATGGTAAACTTATACCTAAACTACACAAAATGGAATACTTATATAATGGTCTTTAGATATGCCCATAAATAGAAGATAGATTAATGTCATGCATGTATGGTGTTCTTTACATGTAGATTTGTAGATTATAGCTATTAATTTTTTATTGTATCAAATAGAGGCATAAACCAAAAAGAATTCCTCAATTTCACATTTTAAAGTGTTTGAATGTACAACCTTCATGCACATCTACAAGGCACAAAGGCTAACTTTATAAGACAAATTCTTGAAATGTAAAATGAAATTACAAGGGATGCAACTAATAGATATACTAAAAAATAAGGTGTCCATTAGTAGGGATGGCATTCATTAATGAGGACAAATGATGTAACACCTTTTCCTCAACATCACCTATTAGTTCTTGAACACTAAGAACTACTTAATCTAAACATGAGGAACTTGTTGAAAAAATGCACAAAGAGGATTTGTTTCTAATTCATGATTTATTATTTACCTCTATCTCTACCTCAATTCTCATCTCTTATAGTGCACAAAAATATTCCTAAGTATTATTATTGTGCATATTGACCATTACAAAACTAGATGCATTTACAAATAAGTTTGACAGTAGGTCAAGGACTCATATAAAGTCTTGTGAACAAGTCAATTTGGCTCTAATGAGTGAAGTTATTTAGATTTTTGAAGAAAAATTATAATACATCAATCTCTTGAGTCATCATCACCAATGTGTAAAATAAGATTGTTTTTATCTAGGTAATATGTATTACCCAAATGATTTTACCTACTTTCATCTTAGGATTTCACTCTATTATTATTGTTTAGCAAAATAATCATACAATCTTAGAAATTATTTAAAAGAAAGAGTTTTATTTAAATGGAATCATGAAGGAAAGTTAATATAATGCTAATTTATAAAAATAATAATAATAAGATATAGAAATAAATTATAGTGCTAGTGTGACAAGAAGAATCTAGCACCAAAAGGAAAAAGTTGCAACCCAGGATGCTAGTGCATCACATGGATATCCACACATTGTTCTATAATAGAAAAATAAAATATGAAAAAAATGTTGAAAAACATAAAAAACTCATTTGGTCATTCCCCAAGCTTGCAAAACCCAAAAAAAATTCACGAATAACTATTATACAATAAAAATATAAAGAAGTAAACTACATGATCTAAAATTTACAATAACCAAAATGATATCAAGAATTTATAAAGAAGAAATCACTTAATAGACATCAATTAAATATAATGCTCTTAAATAGTTGTTATCATACGGAATACAAAAAAATATTTGGTGCTATTGGGGATTTGCATTCGTTAAATCCATTTTTTGATATTTATACCTCCACAATAGAAAATATAGGGAAATAGGGAGAAAGATGGTGTGTTCTTAATTTAAGTTCATCTATCGATTAGAATATTGATAAAAATGAGATATTGAAAGGATGCGGTAACCCTACAATGATTAAGGATACAATAAAAGAAGACAAGCAATAATAGTGAGAAGTAGAAACTATATCACTTGGGAAAGGTTGAAGAAGCCAAAAAGAATAATATAGCTAAAATGAATGCTAAAAGAGCTTGAGAGAGGTGTAACAAGTTATAGATTGCAAGAGATAGCTAAGAGAAACCAAAGAGACTAGAAAAATAAAAGGTTATCTTAAAAAGGAGGGAGCAAAACGAATAGGTTCATGAGCTATTTAGATTAATCTCAGGTTGTTTCCACTAGCCTAGGAATGCCACAAGTAGAAAAGTTCTCGAAGATAGAAACCAAATGAAATATTTTATGATAGGCTAGCATGACTTTGAAAGGTAAAATACTTGAATAATTATTTAATGAACTATGAACATAATTAAACCAAGAAAAAATTATAATTTTAATAAACTCGTGTAACAATCAGAACCATATGTTGGTGATTCTTAGACAATGTAATATTGTTGGTGTACTTATTTATTCATGTTTGATATAATTACAGTTTACTTAAGTTTACTTAGGTACATGCATAACATAGTAATTTGCATATGAGACACTTAGGAAGATGTGCTACATTGGGAGTGTGTATGTAGAATAATTTCCTCCTTTTATGGTGTGATCTTGTTATTACTTTATCATTTCCACTTATTATGGAGTGATAATTCCACCTTCAATGGGTGATCTGCCTAATGCGGAATATTATACTATTTCTCCTACCTACCCTTGCATCTCATTGAACCACATGTCATCATTGTGTGCTCTCTTGTCTCTTAGCCTTGTCTTTATAAGCAGGCTCATCTTCATTGTATGTAAATTTTGATGATCCAGTTGATCAATATTTTCATCTTGATAGAATATAGTTTATTCCTATCAATATTTTGTCTCTCTATATTTTTACTTTTCATTGAGCTATTGATCTTGAAAAAATATCACATGGTATCAAACCCTAAAGGGCTTCTTTGATTAGTCTTTTGGAGACATTTTGGAGGCTTCAATTTTTGAATTTGGGGGTCCACTTATTTGGGGGGCATCCTAAAGCCGTTTGAACATCACGGTTGAGTCTGGGAGGTTGTTTCCATCAAAATTGAGTATAAACTCGCTTATTTTGGAGAAAATCATATTTAAAGGAAAAAACAATTAGACTACATGGCTAGTACGGTACGATTTTGGTTTAAAAAAAAGTATTATTTTATTATTGTGCGATTTTTTTATTTCATTATTTATTAAATCACAAAATAATTTTTTAGGGGCATTGAAAAAAATTTGTATAAATTTTATTTGATTATTGTCGAGGGGGGCCATTACCCCACCCCCCGATTGGTACGTTGTACCTACCAGTCTGCAGGTTTACACAAGGTCTCAGGACTACTGCCATACCTCCATCTGTACTCTGTCATGCGACACTCCCCGCAGGGCTCCATGGTGCTCCGACCACCGCTTTCTCCTGGCATCCCGGCAACACTCCTCTTCTCCGGCCCGCCACCAGGACCTCCCCGACCATCGGCTGTCGTCGCTCTAGGCCCCCATGCTCCTGGCCATCTCCCTGCTAGCCATCTCCATGCCCTTGGTGCTTCTGGGATCCCTATCGCTACCCTCCACATCGATGCCACCTCAGCTCCAACTGGACACATGGCGCCCTAAGACCTGTCCACATGATACTCCTTTATTTCTTTGTCCCTACACAGGTGGCCGCCATGCGACTGACACATCATCTTCCAGTCTGGCCAATCAACAAGACCCGTAGGAAAGCTACATCAGCTTTCATACAGTCTGCACAGGGGCCACATCATCCGACTGTATCGTACAGAACCCTTTTGCATTTATGCCACATGGATTGATGATGTCATCGTGCAGATGCCATGTCAGCAGGGGAGGCAAAGTTTTTTTGATGGATAGATGGGCATCAAATTTCGGCCCATCATTTGCTGATGTCAATAGTATTTTGAAAAAAATTTATCCCCCTCTCATTTGGCTTTTTGATTTCGTAGTCCGATTTCAGGAGGTCATATCTTGGTCATTTTTGCTCCTTTTTTGGTGTAATTTTTTTCTAAATGGGCTAGAACTTTGTGCTCTTCGCAATGGTGGAGGTATTTTCTGATTTTGATGGATGGATTTTTTCAAATTTGTAGATTTTCATGACTGTACCTATCTAATCCGTAATTTTGCAACTTTAGAGGCTTCGTTTAGGGTCATACGACCTCCTTTTTAGGTGCCATTTTTTTAAAAAACTGTATAATTTTTCATCTACTTTCATAATCTACCATTAGTTTGTAGTGATTTTGAGTAGAAATTGTGCTTTTAGTATTCGGTCATTTTTGGCCTATTTGGTACTTGTATTTTGTTTGGATCTCAGTTTAGATCACTTTCAATAATTATTGGATTCTCTTATAGCCTATTTGAGGTAGTTGTAAAGTTGAAATCATAAGTCCACCTTGCCTTGTTTTGCAAGTGGCCCATTTTACACGCACTAAGTATAAAGTGTCAAATCATCATTTTTTTGCAAGGGGGAGTTTCTTGATTGAGTAATTTGGGGGGGTGTCTTGGGTTTATTCATGTTTGATATAATTACAATTTACTTAAGTTTACTTAGGTACATGCATAACATAGTAGTTTGCATATGAGACACTTAGGGAGATGTGCTACATTGGGAGTGTGTATGTAGGAGAATTTTGACAAGCTCTTTGTGCTACTACAAGTCATGGTTCAGGGAGATGGCTTCTAGATTCAGGGGCTTCTCATCATATGGCATCTTCACAGTCTATGTTCTCTTCATTTGAGCCTTGCACCATGCCACATATTTTGATGGGCAATCATACATACATGGACATGATTGGGAAAGAATCTATTGCCATTGGGGATAACTCCTTCAATGATGGGTTGTGTGTACCCCACTTGACAAACAATCTTCTTTCCATCTATCAAATCACACATGGTGCAACGAGTAAAACTATGGAGTTCACATCTGATTCATTTATCATTAGAGACTTGGATATTAGAGATATCATTGCGACTGGGGTGGTTGATCATTCATCTTGGTTGTACTCCTTTTCACATTTTGGTCCTATTGATGAGATTGATTCTTCACATGATGATTCAGATTTAGAGGAGAACTTTGGGTACTTGAACTTGGGGATTCTCACATGTGACCCCATTCTTGAGCCTTGCATTTCATCTCCTCCTCTTGATATCACATCATCTATTGCACCTAATGATGTAGCTAGTGTGATAGTTTTTCCTTCTTGTGATTCAGTGCAACAGGATATTCCTTGTTTTCGAGCTTTAGTTCATTGGGATGCCTACTTGACAGACATTGCAGGTTTGTTTGTGGAGTCATACATTGGAGATTTGGGAGACATGGTTGATGGCATTCATCTTCTCTTTGATGAAGATGATCCTTCTTCGATTGTTGCGAGGGAACACTCTGACCCTCTTGTGCATTCTCTACATGATCATTCTTTCAAGGTTGACATGATTGTGGATACTTTTGTACAACAGTTGGAGGAGGTCTCTTTATCCTTAGAGGAGACATGTGAGTCTTTGGAACTTGTTCTACATTCATCTCCACTAGATCTTGGAGTACCTTTTTCAGAAGTGTGGAGCAGTTCACCACCTTTGGAGGGGGTAACCTTTAGCATCAACATTGGGACACTTGAGCAGTTTTTAGAGACTTCATTCATCATGAGTTTTTTTCCTACATCTTCCCTTCATGATTGGGGAGACTTCATGCATACACCTTTGGTTTTGTTTCTTCCCAAGGGGAGGAACGTTTTTCTATAGTCATGGAGTAGTTTCTTCATTCAGTTTTGAGCTTCTACCATTGGTGCAGATTCTATATTGAGGGGGCGATACCTAGTCTCTCTTCTTCTTCTCTCATATGGGAGGATTTTTTCCTCACATGGGTTTTTGTCATTCTCATACTTCTTTGAGAGTTTCTTTGTATATAGTTTTCATCTCTCTTTTGGGGGAGGGTTTTTTCCCATTGGGTTTTTCTCTCTTTTCCCACTTTACGAGAGATTGCATTGGTTTGTGTGCATTTGCATTTGTGCATGGGTACCTAACATGGCCTAGTAGTCAGGACCCATCTTGCATTTCAAATATTGCTCACAAATAATATATTAGAATTGTTTTTATCTTCCACCATGGAAGAAATCTATTGAGTGCAAATGAGTCTCAAAATTAATTATGAGGAAAATAATAGCATTAACAATTACAGAGACTAATTTGTGGCGAAACTATGAATTATGGTAAAACTTTTAATCCATCAATAGAGATCGGCACTATATAAAAAGTTAGCTTTTGAAATGACATCAAATTTTGGTAGATAAATTCGTCAAATATATGACCAGGAATTTCTTTCTTAAAGGAAATCTTAAACAAGAAATCTACATGATTCAATTAAATGGCTATACTACAAATGTTCAACATCAAAAAATGTGTGATCTTATGAACCCTTGAACAATCTAAGTAGATCCGGGTCAAGAATCTCCTTTCAGCATGGATTGGCCAAAATTTATCATGATATCAATGTTTACCTCAAAGATAAATGGGGGATATTATGATTTTGATAGTATATGTTGACAATTTTTTCATCACAAGGAGTTCTCTATAGATGATTACAAACAAAAAGAATGGTTTTAAATTATTGTTGAAGATGAAAAATGAAAAACTCTTCCATTATTGTCTTGAAATTGAACTAGGGCAGCTTAAAAAATAATTTTTATCTCTGGGATGACAAGGCATTACTCATGAAATTTAGGATGGAATACTATAGTCTTATGGTGACCCCTTATGAAGACACGATTGTAATATTCCTCAAATGATCCATCACCCTAGGTTAATTCTATCCAAAATCATCAATTGATTGTAAATGTTATTTGCCTAACATACCCTAGGCTCAATATTATACATATTGTTAACTATCTATCTAGGATTATGGATGAACTTAAGGTTTCGCATTGCAAAGTAATAACACATAATTTGAGATACATCCATGTTATAGTGAGATATGGCCTAGAGTACAAATGTGGATTATGCTTTGATACACAAATATGGATTATGCAGGTTTTGTGGATGATATGAAGTATGCTTCAAGATTTGTTTTTTTTACTTTTAGGATTTAGTTTTATGTAATTTGGATAAAAAATAAAACCATTATTACTCACTCTTCCATATAGGAAAAATAATGTGCAGGATAGGTGAATTTGTCTATGAGGTGATATGGTTATGTTGTATTTTGACAAGCATGGGTGTCCATAGGATATTTCCTACAACTTTTTTCTACAACAATCATTTTTTTTTAATCCTGTTTAGAATCTCATTTTTCATGAGTGTGTGAAACTTGTTCAGATTTAATGTCACTTCAACTACAAACATGTCCAATAGTAGAATATCTAGCTCTAGTATTGTTCCACTCAAAAGCAATGTGCTCACATATTTATCAAATCTCCTACAACAGTGAACTTTAAATCTTTTTGAACTTTCTTAATTTGTTCTCTTGAGAATATGATTTAGTAAGGGTGATTATTAGAATATTATTATAATAATATAATATTTTATCATGATATTACATATTGTTAATAATAATCAAAATTTATTATTATTAATAAAGATTCAATTGTTTCTATTGTTACAAGGTTTGAGCCTTGTCTAAAACTCATCTTACTTTAATGAAAAAAATATATTCAGTTGTTGACAGTTGATCAATTTTATCTCTTAAAATTGATTCCATATCGCATATAATAAATTTCATATAGTAACAAAAATTAGTTTTTATAAGTTTTACAATTTCAATTAATAAAAAGGATGTATAAAGCTGTGTGAACATGGAAAAAAGATTAAATGTAGGTGTATAGATTATGGTAATAGTCTCCTTAAAATAAATTCTCTCTCTACATAAATAACTTATCTTATAATTAAAATAAATAAATAAAAATATATATAGATATGCAAATTTCACCACCACTAAGGTGAAAAAAAAAAGGTTTTGCAATTAAGAAGCTTGAATTATTGGAGACAACCTCTTTCATTTTAAATGCCGTGATGAACTCTCACTACACGCAAGTGGAAATAATTAATTGCAAGGGGCACAATTCTGTTGAGATCGGCCCCACAATATTCTTCCCCAATTATGCTTTGCATTTACGTCTCCCTTCAGATATTAGCTATTATCGTATCCTTACATCAAATCCAGCCCACTTAGATTTGTCTATAGATACTACAGATTGGTGAATCTTTCATCAAATTCAGCCCACTCTGCTTCAGAGAGTTGCATACATTTTGCAATTCTAGTCTTGCAGTCATGGCTTCCTCCTCCTCATCTACTCAGGAGAGATCGATTACGTTACCTAAACTATATGATGAACTCCACCGAGGCCCTGACGTCGAAGCAACTCTTGCTAAACAGCTTTATAAACTTCTTCAGGAAAGAGGGTGCAGGGCATTTCTAGACCGTGAAGAGATAGAAGGGGGAGACTCTGGTTATGAGCTTAGCGAGCATCAAGAGTAAGATTACTGCCATGCGTTGTGTTGATTGCGATTAATTATGTTTTACCTTCTTCTCTAGAATTTTAGCTTACTAGAGTGACTTTCTAAAGAGATTCTCGGTTTAAGCTCTCAGTGATTTGTGTCGAATTATTTTGTCCCGTGTGCTGCAGGAAATGGAAAAAAGGATAGCCTTACATGTTGCGAAGTATCAGTTGCACTTGATGAGCTCGTCCAAGATTTTGAAAGGTCTTGTTCAAAGTCAGCGGACGACACGGTCACGATATCCTCCTAGTTAAAGATCTATTCAGAATATTGATATCCTCCTAGTTAAAGATCTCAGAGGAGGTTGTTAAGTCGTGTCATGAATTCCAAGGGGATATGATGGACACTTACCAACAATTTCTCCCTCAATGTCACTTAAAGGGATTCTAACCTATGACCCCCTTCAAGTAATATTGAGGGGGAGATTGTTGGTAAATGTCTAGCATATCGGCTTAAGATTGGTGACATAGCTTAACAGCCTCTGTGAGATCTTTAACTAGGATGGTATTGGTTTCTTGAATAGATGCATCTTTTGGGAGAAACGGCCAGCTCAACTCCCTATCAGATTTTTTTTTTTTTTTTAAATTGAAAATTACTATATTGAAATTGCTTGCTTCAAAGTGTTGTAGCGGCATACATATACATAAGACTGAGTTCTAAGATTAGACAAATAGAAAGCCAAAAAAAATAACTGAAAGATCTTAAAATAGAATCGTTCATGAATCAAATGCAAGACACTCATAAAAAACATACTAAAATAGAACTGCCAGTTACATTCTGCACACATGCATACAATTTTGTGGCCTCGCGACTTTTTTTTTTTTTTTTTGTTTTATTCATAAGTGTAGCTAACTACAAATACCATTTTTTAGTTGTAGAAATTTATTGTGCTTAATAAATAAAAACGATACCATCCCAAATAAGGATCTCATAGGAGGTTGTTAAGCCATGTAACAAATCTCGAGGGGATATGCTAGACACTTACCAACAATCTTTGGTCTAGGGAGTGTGGCAAGACGACCCTGAGAAAAGAATTGTTTAATAGGAAGCATTCAAGCTACCATACATCATGTTTTCTCTCTGACGTGAGAGAATCACCTGCTAGAGGCGACTTGCACTTCTTGCAAAGTAATCTCATAAAAATACTCTTTCATGAAGATTAGGAGTTCAACAATATTGTTAAAGGAATGGGACATCTGGAGCATCATCTAGGAAGGGCAAAAAATTTGCATTTGCTTTCAATCCTAGATGATATCAACCATCAATACAAGTTAGATGCCTTGTTACTTGGAGCTATGTTGAATTCTAGTAGCCTAGCAATTATTACAACCCATGACTAGAGAGTGTTAAGGGGTATATATATCCTTTATAAGATGGAGGTATTGAAAGGGAATCATGGAAAAGACCTCTTCTTTAGCCATGCTTTTTGTGGATAAGATCCACCTATTCCATATGAGAAATTAGTTAATTTTTTTGTAGAATATTGTGAAGGCTTACCCTTCTCACTTCAATTTTAGGGTGATCATGTTTATGGCAAGGATGAGTATTATTGGTTGTTAGAATTGGAAAAAGTCATGAAAATTTAGCCTAAGGATATAATTTTGTTGGTCTTGTTTCAATAGCATTGAATTTGAACTTTTTATGAGTTGATTATGTCATTGAAATGATGATGTCACATGTTTTATATGTCAATCCTTGTCTTCCTTTATATTTAGAGTGTTATTTATAGTTGCATTAATATGAAAAGAAACAACATTTTGAAGGACCATCCTCCAATTTAGTTGAATTCTCAAGGAGCACATGATTGCAAAATGTACACCTAATGGACATCTAACAAAGCACAATAGACTTGCTTGCTGAGAAAGGAAAAAATAAATTAAATTGATATAAATTATATGCCAATTGAGAAGGCACAAACAAAACCCACAAAACATATAAGAAATGACATCTCATGGAATCATGTGATTACAAATATGTATAAAATCACAACACACCAAATTGTTTGACAAAATGCCTAAAAATGTTATTATCTCACATGATGGAATGCTTAAGAGTATGTGTGAAAAAAGTTGGCAAAATTCGATTTCGAGCAACAATTAAGACATTCGGACGTTTTATTGCATCGTCACTTCACAAACATATAGGAACTTTGTAACTGACATCGATGACAAAGGGACAATTGAAATCCATTGGCATTTTCATGGTCATCAGTAACTTTGTGAAGGTTTGTAATTTTGCGGCTACTTCCACTTCACCGATTTCAAGGAATGGATATTGTTGAATTGGCCATTTTGGTGGCTTGTCAAAATGACATGAACCGCCGACAGTATTTTAGATTTCATTTTCAAAACGGATGACAAAGTTCACATTGCCCATTTCGCAAAGTTTGCGAAGTGTTATAAAACGCTGATATACGATCAAATGAATGGAGAGTTTTCGGCAAGATCGGCAAGTTGCTTAAGTTGAAGAAGTGGCCGATATCGTCCCAAATAAAAGTTTATTATTTTAACTAACCCTGCCACAATTTCAGGATTCGCATCGAATGCATATGATGATACAGGCGAACTTCTAAGCAAATCTAATTGCCAAGATCGTGGCGGAAATGCAGACTAAACATTGATACATAAATTAGTCCACCAAAATCATTCCACACTGGCTTTAAAGATAAGCAATGAAATGAAATAAAAGGATTGTAATATGTGCACAGAATAGATTTTGAAAAGAAGCTCACAAGACCATCAAATTGGTTGAGACCGCATTCTAACATAAATTCACAAGCGCCATGGTAGACATGAATGCAAGGTGCAGAGCATAGAAAAGGTACATAGGCACGTGAACTAGTTAACAGAAAGCCACAAAGAGCTCGCATTTCAGGAACGAAATGCAATGGTTGAAGGGTATGCACAAAATGTTTCTGACGACATGGCTCCAGAAATATTCAAGTGAAGGTATTGAACCTGCCCAAAATGAATTTGTTGAAAAGCCATTAACTTTCAGGCAAACGTAGTAGTCAGGGCCGTAAAGCAATTTTTGTTGGATATTATAGTTGGAAATGCTCAGACAGATATGTATGCAAGATAAAGGAGCAAATTCAAGGTGCATGGAATGTTTAGCAGAACGCCTTAAAGAGATGTCATCTCAAGAAATGAAGCTTAGTGATTGCCGAATGTGCGTTAAATGTATTTTGCAAGGAACCTCTCAAGATCATTAAATCAATAAACGACTCTTGAACATATCTTAATGTCTTAAACCTGTGGTGGCTGTGTGGACGAGTTTTCTTGTTGTTAATTGATCACATATGAATATGGACTGAAAATGGCCAGGTGAAACGATGGTTCTAATTGTAAGCAGATCGATGAAATAAACACGTATGTAGTTGGAACTGCTATCTTTGACATGCATGCAAATGAGATTGCATAGACAAGACATATATGAACGGTTTGGTGAAATGCCTCAAAGAGATGTGGTCTCATGGAAAGCAGTGATTTTGGGACAGCGAAATCGATTTGTTAAATATTGTTTTAGAAACATTCAAGCAAGAGCTGCTATCGAACTCAAAGCCAACTTCTCGGAACAAGTTGCAGACACCCATCAAGGCACGATAGAGGAGGGGTTTTGTCAGATATCATGGTTGGAACTGCCCTCGTGAATTTGCATGCAAAATATGGAATCACAGACAAGGTACGCGGATAGTTTGACAGAAACCCCCCAAGAAATGTCATGTCAAGGAATAAAATGAAATGATTGCAGAGTGCAACGAAATGGCAGCTTGGATACAGGTTTTGAATATCTGTCTAAGCATATCGGAAGGGAGATTTCTCTATATTATGGTCGAAGATACTCCCATACACATGCATACAAAATGAGGAATCGTAGGCAAAGCAGTTGAATTGTTTAAGAAAGAACATCAAGAAGATGTCATCTCATTGTTGCGACATATAAACTATTTGACAAAATGACTTAAAGAATTGTGGTCATCATTGGAATGCGACGATCGCAAGCTTTACAGGCTGGAGAAACTTTGAAACAGATGCAATCAGCACGTTTAAACTCAAGATTATCCCCGTTATCAAGTAGTCGAAGAAACTTTGAAATAGATGCAATAAGCACGTTTAAACTCAAGATTATCCCCGTTATCAAGTAGTCGAGACCACTGAAATAATGTGTGGACATTTATCATCTTGAATTTTATCAGATTTTTCGGTTGTGACCAAAAGCATCAGATGAGTTCAATCAAAAGTTGCATTTCGTACTAACTTTCAATCCGTTCATCATGGCAACGAATCGTTAGTGTGTACACATTCCAGTGGTTGGGTTTACATTAGGAATGTTTTTTGTCGCCCACCAACTCGTCCGATCAATCCGAGCCACAACCTACAAGCAAAATTCATAAAGTGCTCACAGTGTGAAAAATTATCAAAATTTGGCCACGCATTTCTTGGCACCCATGGCACACATGAACTAACTTTCAAAATTATCAAAATTACGCCCTAACTTTCAATCCGCTCATCATGGCAATGAACCCTCAACGTGTACATGTCTGAATGGCCAAATTTAAACTAGGAATGTTTTTGATTCACTCACCAACTCGCATAATCGATCTAGGCCACACCTTACCAGCAAAATCTCTGAAGTGCTCAAAGTGTGAAAAAAATATCAAAATTTGGCATCATGTTTCTCAGCACCTATGACACACCTGAATGAGACGTCTTATTCTACAGGGTCATGTTAGGACCTACAAAAACCTCACTTGATTTTTTAAGACTAGAATCAATTTGCCTGTGCCAACACTTTCTCAATTGCGGCAAAAAGTGTAAAATGAGTTCAATTAAAAGCTGCATTATGCCCTGACTTTCAATCCACATGTCGTTGCAGCATATCGTAAATGTGTAGATGTCTGGGTGGCTAGGTTTATGCTAGGTATACCCTTTTTTTATCTCACCAAATCGCCCAATCAATGCAAACTATACCCTACAAGTGAACTCGCTTAAGTGCTCAAAGTTTGAAAAATTGTCAAAATTCGTTGTTGTGTTTCTTGTTGCCTGTGACACATATGAATGGGTCATCCAATCCCAAGGATTTGTGAGATTCCACTCTAAGAAAACCTCTCTTAGTTTATGTAAAATCAAATCTAATTTCTTGTGGTGACACTTTCTCGGTTGCGACAAAAAGTGTCAAATGAGTTCAATCAAAAGTTGCATTATGCCCTAACTTTCAATTTGCTCATTGTGGCAATGAATCATCAGTGCGTACAAGTCTTAATGGTTGGGTTTATGCTAGGAATTCCCTTGTTTCACTCACCAACTCATCCAATTGATTTGGACCACACCCTACTAGCGAAATCGCTTAAGTGTTCAAAGTGTGAAAAATTGTCAAAATTTGGCATCATGTTTCTTGACATCCATGATACATATGAATGATATTTCTAATCCTACCGGGTCATTTTATGACCCTCTATAAGAACCTCTCACAATTTTTGAAGGCTTGAATCCATTTGCCCATGCCAACACTTTCTCGGTTGCGGAAAAAAGTGTAAAATGAGTTCAATAAAAACTTGCATTACACCCTAACTTTCAATCCACTCATCATGAAAATGAATCATCGGCCTATATGCATTCAGGGGGCTGGGTTTACATTAGGAATGCCTTTTTTTTTAATTTCTCGCCCGATCCATTTAGACCACACCCTACCAACGAACTTGCTTAAGTGCTCAAAGTGTGTAAAATTATCAAAATTCAATGTGGTGTTTCTCGACACCTATGAAACATACATATAGCCCATCTAATCCCATGGATTTATCTTATCACCCTCTACAAAAACCGGTCTCAATTTTTGAAGACTTGAATCTATTTTCCCGTGCCAACACTTTCTCGATTGCAGCAAAAAGTGTAAAATGAGTTCAATAAAAAGTTGCATTATGCCATAACTAGCAACAATCCTCTCATCGTGGTAATGAATACTGAGATACACAAGTATCAATTATAATGCAACATCAAATATATCATCTAACAACATGCGAAACTTGTAAGGGCATTCCTTGAACATCTAGAATTTTTTTCCAAATATTACTTCCTCATTGTCTCATCACTCACAAAATAAAACTGATATACAATACTTCATCCTAAAAGGCTAGGAAACTCATTCATGAATATAACGCCAATAACTCATCTTGCAGAACACGTCAAGACCTGAAGCTTGTTCTAAGACAAAACACAAACATTAAAAGAATTTCCTCCAAACCTAGCAACATGAATGTAAATGCAAAGAAATGTAGAGCATTTTTCGAATCAATTAGAGCCAATACTGACTAAAAACCAGTTTGTCAACAAACAACAATCACTAGTTTGACACTCTTAAAGCAGCAAGGGATCTCTATTTAAAGATAACAGTCCCTAAAATTAGATTGAAACTGGACTTATCTTTGGTCCATATAACTCTCATGTATTTCATGCATTCTTTGAACAATTGTTTGAAACTAGTAAATAAATTGTGAAAACAAATATAGTACTATCAATAGTTATCTAAAAAATAAACTAACCATAAACTGACTATCAAACTATGCATTGTCATCATCATAACAATGCATGTGGTGAAGCTCATGCATCACTTGTCAACATACTCCCCCTTGATGTTGAGACTCACAAACTGATCTCAAAGTTTTGAAAACTGGATCTTTGCAATTTGATGTGATCTTCCTAGTATAACATAACTCATTGTGACAAAATCCAAACCTTTACTCATCTCAAGTACCCATTTACTAATTTCTCTCCTTCATGAGAGATCACAAGATTTTCCCTTCCTTTCTCTAACATAGAGAAGACTCATGGCACCTTTCAATGTGCCAATCATAGCAAGTAGTCATCAACTACTAGACTCAAAAATTCAAACCTTGATTTATCACTACCTCTGTTGGCATTCAAACATTTAGACTTGTACAACCCCTTTAACATGTTTGTTATCTTCCTCCAACTAAATCCATCAATCCATCTATAGTCAATCTGCATACAACCTTTCATAAATTTTCCATTCCACTCTTTGTTCCAACATAATTCTTTTAAGTGATTCTTCAACCCACAAATTGAACAAGGGTGAAGATCCCAACAATTTTATGTTTTATGTCCTTATCTAGGACAATGCAGAACACAATGTCTGAATTGTCTGATAAGTATTAGAGCAAATGAAATGTGTATTTTCAATAGCCCCTCAAGGCCAAGTTTCCACTGGTCTCAACATGATCAAAAACACTTGAAGACAAAAGCCTATGGTCAATTGGTTCACAATGTGAACGATCCGGCCCACAACCTAGTATTTCTTCACCTCGAATGCTCGACACCTTAAGGAGTGTTTAATAATCTTGGCTTTGCGAGAGAGGATAGGTAGGGGGGCCCAGGCTTGGAGGCATAACCCAATCACCCTTTTTTTGGAAAGCTATAAATAGCCTATACAAAGATAGAATGTTCTATCTCATCTCAAGGAAATACATATGGTGAGTATCTTGGGGGTGGAAACCAACTATCCCCTTGCACTAAAATCGCCACACCAAGGCAAATAAGGGTAGGCTTCTAAGTAAGGTATCTAGTATGTTTTGAGGGATCTCGATCCAATGATGGATTCTTTAAGAAAGACACATAAGACTTTAATTGAGCTTATTGGTGCAAAGAAGGCCTTCATAAACGTCGAATTCACTAAACACTTCAGCCGCCTGACCAATTTAGTTATATAATAGCTCGAAAAACCTGCTTGATATCATGCTGGGAGAGACAATACCCCCAACATGTCCCAATTCAAAATACCCTTGTGAGGTGATGAAATCCTCGATCAAAGATATCCCTCTACTACAAAATAAAATGTGAGTGTTGTTAGTCACCTTTCTCTTACACCCAAGATCCATGAAGGTGAGAGGAAAGGATACTCGGTGTAACAGTGGGTCCACCCTACATATGTGCAAGCGTACCAATCACAGAAAACAATTGTTCATTTTAAGCACCAAAATAAAATGTGATTTAAATTAAAATCAGATAATTTGTTTCAAAATCACATTTCTTTGACATGCGTCCTGCATCAAATGTCATTAGTACTTTCAAGATATGTCTTCAACAAGCGAGAATATCCTGCATGAGATAAAAACCAAAATATAATTTAAATCTAATTTTAAAACAAGACTAATTTTAAATCTAATTTTAAAAACTTAATAACAAAACAAAATTTAATCTATTTAAGAACTAAACTAATAAAAACAAAATTTAATCTAATTTAAAAAACTAAACTAACAAAAACAAAATTTAATCAAATTTAAAATTAAACTAACAAAAAATAATAATCTAATTTAAAACTAAAAACAAAATTAATAGATAATCTAAATAACAAAAACAAAAGAAAAAATCTAAACTAAACTAAAAATTAATTTTAAAACTAAAACTAATTAACAAAATAAAAAACTAAAACTAAAAATCAAATGAAAAACTAATTTAAAAAAAAAACTTGGAAACAATTAAAAACTAAAATTTAAAAGTTAATTTAAAAACTAAAACTTAAAAAAATTCTAAAACAAACTAGAACTAAAGAACTAATTTAAAAACTAGGACTAAAGAGATACGTAAGAGCTCAAAAAGCTTAAAAGCTAAAACTAAATCATGGAACATAAAACCAAAACAAAGAAACTTACAAACTCATGCCATATGGAAAGAACTCATGCGAGAAACTCTGAGTCAAGAAACACTCACGCCAAGAAAATGAGACCTCATGATGGGCTGCCAAAACAATAATGATTTTGTAGGACATGCGCAAAATATGTTGTTGAAACGGATTTGAAACAGACTGCAAAAAAAAACTACGTGAGAGCTCAAAAAGCTTAAAAGCTAAAACTAAATCATGGAACATAAAACCAAAACAAAGAAACTTACAAACTCATGCCATATGGAAAGAACTCATGCGAGAAACTCTAAGTCAAGAAACACTCACGCCAACAAAATGAGACCCCATGATGGGCTGCCAAAACAATAATGATTTTGCAGGACATGGGCAAAAGATGTTGTTGAAACGGATTTGAAACAGACTGCAAAAAAAAAGTGAAATCATGCACAAGGCACATATGACTATGTGGTAGAATGCGTGGTTCTTTTTTTTGGAGCATAAACAATGCAATGTGAGCTGCTAAAAGAAACGCCTCACAGAGGAGTTGGAAAATGCCCTTGGTAGATAGGCATGCAAATCAATGAAGCACAAACAGGGTGATGTGAACTATGTAGCAGGCACGGCAAGGTTTTTACCAGGCAAAAGAAGCAATGTACATGCTGGAAATATTGAAAAGATCCAAAAGAAAATGCATTTGGCAGGTGTAACACCAAATTCTAAAGGCTAAAAACACCAAATTCTAAAGTCTAAGAGCAGGGTCAGGGGTGTACGTAAAGCATAGACAAAGCGCATGAAACATTTTTTGGTTTTTGTTTGTTGCAAGCTAAGGTAGGGAGGCACTGGCAAATAGGGTACGTGGGTAGGCATAAGAGAGGAAGAGAAGTGGAGGAAAGGATGGATGAATAGGAGTAAGGTGTGGTAGGAAGAGGTGTGTGGGAGGAAGAAAGCAGTGTTGGCGAGATGTGACCACTGCAATAATTATTTTTCAATACCAAAATGGTAATGCATGCAAGACATGAAGCATGTACGAAGCACGAGAACTGTTAGATAAATTGCCTCAAATCTGCAAACACAAACAAAACACGTAAAACAAAATATTGAATGTGGCAGCCGAGACAAGATGAGAGTTGTATAATCAATGAAAGGCGAAACGCATCATTGAAAATCACGTGAATAGCTTAACCAAATGCCCTTCCTGCGAAATGCAAACAAATTTTCTCTATCGAGCGAAAATCAGATCAAAGAAAGGATAAACTCGTTTGTCCCATTGGGTATATCCAACAATGAAGTACATGCCAAATACACACGTGTAAGAAAAAATGACTAATTAAAACATACATGCATTGCTCTCAAAGCATTGTGGACAAGAAGCTATGGAGAACAGAGCTTATGAGATAAATGCAAGAATGATCAAGAAAACGAGAGAGAGGGAGATGCAAGATACAAGATGTGATATGCAAGATGTTGGGTGGATCCAAGCTATAGGGTGAATGTGGGATAAAATATTGGTTTCGAAGTGTAAGTGTATATCCCATATTCATTAGGTCAGTGTAATAGGTGGGAGTGAAACAAGATAAATAGTGGATGGATTGTGTATGCAAGAAAGTTTAGGAATAATAGGAATGAAATGGGATAATGATATAATGTGATATTTATTTAATAGATTAATGAATTAATGGAAAAAGGCAATAAATATGAATATTAATATAATGAATAATATGGAGAACAGGACAATAAGAATATTTTTTAATTTGGATCCATTTAATTATTGGAAAGATTAAGATTAAGAGGACAAATGAAAACTTTTATGTGTCTACACATGTAGTACCCATCATGCAGTCAATTCAATTCAATGTTTAGGTTACTTTGCAAGCTAAGCCTTTTGCTTTGTAATCTTTTGCCCAATCTTTTTTATTTCAATTTTGTTAATCTAAGATGACTCATAGTAAGCACAAGCCCTACTAGGCCAAGAACTATCACATGCTCTTTCCACATTCTTCACGTGTTGCTCCTTTTGTCTCAATATTAGATTGATAGGGTCCTAAGTCCCTAGGGGCTTGGTGTGTCTTGTCTCTTTGGTATCTTGGTGGAAGTATTTTCAATACAAATTTGTACTTTGCCATGAGTATGGGCATAGGCTCATACTCTTACTAAAGTTGGGGCTAAATGTAGCATCATAAATTGTATCCCTAAAAAATTTCATCCTCACTTGGGCCTCATCTTGGCATTTCAGCCTTCGATACTCTATACCTATTTTGATTTTGCTCACGCTATCCTAGAATTTGCATGTAACAAAAGGAAAAATCTTTGTGAGATACAATAATTTGAAAAGCTTTGGTTGAATCGTGGAAACTGTTTGACAGAATGCCTCAAGGAGAGGTAATCTCACAGGATGAAAAGAATGAGGTGAATTTGTCAAATATTATGGTTGGGAATCCTCTGATAGACGTGTATGCAAGTAGTACAAACAAGCACACAAATCTATTTGACAGAAATATCTCATAACTCGCAGAAAATGGGCTTGTTACAAAGCTTAATTTGGATTATGATTCAAATACCATCACTTAGTACAGGTGTGGGTGCTGAAATAAGACATGCACACTGATGATAGTATGCCTCAAAGAAAAGTCGTCCACTAAATTGAGTTGGGAATAGGAAATTGTCATTCTTCAGGCATGTTGGAAGGCATGTTTCTGTCAGGTATTATGGTTGGAAAAATGCCCTGGTAGACATGCTTACAAAATGTGGAAGCACAGACATATCATGAGAACTAATCCAAAGAAAGTCTTAAAAAGATCTAAATCCACAGGAAACGAATCCCCCATGTGAAAATTCACACCGATGATGTATTTTTCTAGAACAAAATCGTGTTCCTCATGACATTTGACGCTTTTATCCATTGGAATCGATTCATGAGATAGTCGTATGATGCATGACATTCTCCTCTAAAATGGATACCTCCCGCAACGATATTTTTTTTTTATAACTGTTAGTCATGCAATACATGAGAAAATGAGAAAATTTGTTGGAGTTGGAACATGAAAAAAACATGGACATGTAAACTGCATGACACAAGTGCGTCCATTGATATGTGTAGCAAAAATACTAAAAGGTTTATAGTTATTACAGAAGAAAGATTTTATTTATATGATTAATATCATATTTTATAGTCTCTGAATATGAATATGAATATATATATATATATTTGATTTTTATTTTGAATTTTGTTTCTTAGTAGAAAATAAAGGTTATGACAATCTTGGATGGGTGCATTAGGATGTAGGTAAGAGAGTTTAAATATTTGATGGGTACTTTCGAGTATTTCTTGTGTTTTCATGGTTATCATTCTAGGCCTTGGCATTTTGTGAGTAGCTATGAATATGTGGATTCAAATTGGGCAGGTGACATTAATGTAGCAAAAGATCCACTACTATTATATTTTTGCAATGTGTGGTGGTGATATTAGTGGTATGAGTAAGCTGCAAGTTGTTGTCTCTTTGTCCACAACAGAAGTAGAGTATATGACAGCTAATCATGCTTGTAAAGAAGCCATTTGGCTTAGACAATTGTGTTCGAATATCGGATTTGATGCAGGATTGATGATTATCCATTGTGACAATCAAAGTGTCATTTCCATAGCAGAGAATCCAACTTTTTATTACAAAACAAAGCACATTGATATTCAATTTTATTTTGTTTGAGATATGGTAGAGGATGGGAAGGTAAAATTGGAGAAGTTTGACACTTTGATGAATGTTGTAGATGCATTGGTGAGCATAGAGAAGTCACAATGGTATTCTAGTTGTATGGGCGTCTCAGCCCCTTGTAGTTGATTGATTGGTTTTTGAAAGGTCTTTGACAAGTGGGAGAATGTTGGGATTAAGGTGTATTAACCTTTGCAAGTCCCAACATTGATATTTATTTTTATTTATAATTTAATATTTGGTTTAATTTATGAGCCTACAAGGACGATTTTGTTTGCACATGCAATTTCATTAGCTAGTGTGAGTTGGCATGTTGACTTGTCATTCTACTGGGAAGGTGACATGGAGAATTTCATCCTCACATGGAAGTAAGCACCCCACTTATAACATATTGGAATTTTGTGAAGGTGATGACAAGTGTCATGTAATGACAAAAATATGACAAGAATCTATGACACAATTGCCTATGATAGTTTATGACAACTTTACAAAGCATATTCTATGAAAAAATGGACAAGAGTTAGGAGACACCTTATAAATGGAGAAGGTCGACACCCAAGTTGGGTAATGATAAGATATATGATGATCTATTATTGCTAGATGATTATGATTGATTCTCTTATAGTTGTAAGTGTTTTTAGTGATGATTAGTTTAATGACAGTTGTAAGAAGTGTAAGAGCGTATTTCGTACCTAAAGATAGTAAATTTTGGTGCCAAACTTAGGAGGTTTCAATGAGGATTCTTTTGGAGATGTACACATGTCATTTGCAATATTGTAAGTTGTTGAAAAAGTGTGTCAAGTGTTTTGCACGACCCTATCTTCTATCTTCATCTAGAAGCTTCCACCTTTTCATGTATTCATTTTTATAAGTTGGTCTTGGAGAGCATTATGCATTTTATGTTTTGTAGGTGAAGTGTTATGTTGTTAGAATTAATCTAGGTTGTGCATTGTCAGCTTAGAGTCCTATTGAAGAAGTAGCGTACTGCTATTGTATTGTAATTGTTGTCTCAATAATAAAGTATTGTGATTTTGGAGTGTAGGTTTTTTCTCGTGAAAGGGCTTTCCCCATGTATATCTTGTGTTTATATTTATTCATTTTCATGATCTCCTTCTAATATATATCTTATTCTATAGTAGTTAAAGACTGTAAAGAAAAATTGCACTATCTCCCACACTATATTAGTGTTAGGAAGTATTTTTTCACAACTTGACTTCCTTTTAGTTAGCAACATGGTTAATAATGTATATGTATGCTTTATTATGTGAAGGATCATGGTCTTATGTATTGAATTGGTATTATAGTGGGAGAAAGCGAGTCAAATCTATAAGTGTCTAAATTGAATCTAAAGGTATCTAAACTTTTTAATAAAAAATATAGTGGAGAAGATATTTTACTTAGGTTCCTTAGCCATGGTGTAATTCAGGGTCGTAAACATTGATTTCCAAAACAAGTGAATGTAAGTAGCTAGAGATTTAGTGAGAAATAAAAGAGGTTCCTACACTATGTAAATTTTAATAAAATTCAAATCTTTATGTTATGCTTCAAGATCCCTATTGCTATTTGAAATTAGAAATCAACAGAGTCAATAATTATAGAAATTTGCATGTAAATCAAAGGGAATTTTTACTTGTTTCAATCATAGATGAAATATAATAGATATCTCACCTACTTATTCCTAAATATCAAATATAATCTAATTAACTTGTTACAACTGAAATTAATATCCATATAATAGGTTGGTGTATATTATAGAACTTTAAGGTAAAAAAAATCAATATCCTATACATTTTAAGGCAATTTATTGAGATATATGTGTTAAATATTTTACATAATGAGGAGGTTGGTTGGTGTTGGAGTATTACCTATTATAAATATTTGTGTCTCAACTGATCAATCTAATTCTTGGGAATCGATTAGTAAAGTCCAAAATGTGTTGTCACGTGGTTTCATGTGCTATAAGTTTAGCAAAGATATTGAGTGTAAAATATTATTCACAAAAAAAAGTTTATTCCTATCTACTTTGATTATTTTAGAGGATAAGTATGCCACATATGTCCCTAATGCTACATTTTCTAGTTTGGTGTTGCATTAATTAGTTAGTCATTGCTATGATTTGTAAATCATTTTAAAATATATTTGAATGTATATCATATGGAACTTTGAATCATTCTTAGTCATGAATACTTCTAAAGTTACAGACCTATTTATTTGGAGTTTTTTAGATCCATTCTAACGGTTTTCAATGTTATGTTTAGTTCTCATGTTTAGAAAAAAATAGTATGTATCTTTCTCCCTAAGTCTCATAAAGAAAAGAAAAAAAAGTCTTCAAGCTATAAATATAAGAAAATGATGTATGAATAGCTATGAGACATATTTTGATAAAAAATTTAAGCCTTTTAAAAAAATCACAACTTAACTTGATTAAAAAGAGATAAAAATTCAATCTTTTAAAAACTTATAACTATTTAAAACATATATACACAAGTTTAAATAAAACATATTTATATTAAAATATGAAACATTACTCTCATCCTTTCAATTTCAATTTACATTATTTTTATATAATTAATAAATTAAATCTAAATTAATTTTTTAATCATTATAAAATAAATTAAAGAAATAATGTGAAATATTAAAATATTAATAGTTAGGAGATTTTAATTATTAATTATTGCAGGTCACAACCCACGAATAATCTCACCCCACTACATTTCTTATCGAACAAATTAGCATGTATGTCTTCTACATTTCTTACGTCATTTTGTATGTTTCTCCTACCACCGAGTTCCTCGCCTCTTCATATTCTTCAACTCCTAACCACACATAATTTTAAACTGGATAAAATTATTTGCGTTGTAGAAAAGAACATAAAGTTTTGTGTTTTATTACTAGTGCTTGCATTTAAATGAGGTGCAATGGTCATGCCGATAATAAAATATAAATAATATATTAGAAGATGTAAAATTGTAAAATAATATACCAGAAGATAAAAAGCATAAAATGTAAAGATTGAAAATTTTAAAATAATATACCAAAAGATACAAAAGTATAAAATATAAAAACGTCTTTTATAGTAATAATTATTTGTAATGTAAACAAATTGGGTTTAAAATATTTTTAAAAAATGGAAATGAGTGCAAATTAATTTGAAAATATAAATTGTTCACAATGTTTGAACTTAACAGATTGATTACATTGAATATGAATTGTTGATTGTCCAATTATTAGATATAAATGTAAACTAAAATGGTTACTTAAACATATTTAAGTGATTTTTTTGCAAGTGTTGTACATTCACCAAAATTTCTATGTATTTAATTTAAATTATTTATAGTAAATTGAATAGTATTTTAATTTAGTAACAAAAAATATTAATTTAAAAAAAAAAAAAGTAAAATTCTATATATTGAAATTAAAAAACATATTGTAAAAATTATGATTAAATAATAAATATATTTATAAATACATAATTCTAAATTAAAAATAACTTTTGGTGTTTGTTAGGAAGTAGTTTATAATAGATTAAAATAAACTATGGTTGGAAATTTATGTTGAATTTTCATTGGACTAGATTTAGTTTTTGTATGTATATCATGTGGTATTCACAACTCAATTCCTCTTTTTAGACCATAAAGAAATATAATATATGGTTTTTACATATTTTTTAATAAATAAATGATAAACCTTGATCTTTGGCCGTAAAAATAAAAAATTGTAATATTGACATTGACTAATAACTTGAAATTTTTTCAATTAATCAAAGATATAATTACAAAAATATAAAGAGTTAATAAATTTATAAATCTAAAAGGAGGCTAATTTATTTGAATTTGAAAATTATAAACCCTAATAAATTCATAAAATAAAGAAAAGAAGAAACCTCAATTTATTTTTGTTCACAGTTTTTTTGTCTTTCTGAATTTCTCCCACTTATTCAAAATATGTCCAAATTTAAGAAAACGTAAATTTCTTCAAACTAAATTTATATTGAACTATGTTCCATGTAATTATTTAGCATTCAACTTCTAAAGATTTTTATTATATCAAAATTATTCTTCGGCATTATAATTTTATGTCTTTTGTCCTGT
The DNA here is from genome assembly GCF_030272615.1 of Cryptomeria japonica. Taxonomy (NCBI): domain Eukaryota; kingdom Viridiplantae; phylum Streptophyta; class Pinopsida; order Cupressales; family Cupressaceae; genus Cryptomeria; species Cryptomeria japonica. The sequence continues at coordinate 3,153,634 of NC_081411.1, read as the reverse complement.
CACTCCAATACCTCGAGTATATAATGACTCAAACATAGGAATTGGTTAATTTGAATCCATTACATTCTAGGGGAAAGGATCCAGTAGTTGAGCATGTTCCAATTCTTGTGATAGAAGTTGTTGATTTAATACACCCATACTTGTTGATTTAATACTCCCATACTTGTTGATTTAATGTCCAAATTTTGTACAACATTTCACCAATAGTTGTATTCAATATGTACCAATAATTGAATGAAATATACCATTTGTTGTGAAAAGTAACCAATCATGTGATGCCACATCAGTTGCACAAGTATTGGGGCATTTTTGCACACCTATTGGTCTCACTTTTTTTTTGGGCTGTTTTGGACACCTTGGCAAAAAGCATGCTGATGTGGCATCATATTTGATGATGTGGCCCTGAAACCTTAGTTATAAGTAGGGGACTTGCCAAGTAAGTTGCTATAAAAAATTCGGAGTGATTTGAAATTTCCACATAGAATTTTGAGAAGCGCGAAGTTATGGTACACAACTACTGGGTCCTCTCCCCTAGAAATGAATTAATAATATGTACATATAAAATATAGTAGGTGTACCTAATGAGGTGATGGCAATGAGTAACTGACAGCTTTTTGAGCAAAGTGAAAAAAAATGTCCTGCTGGCAACTTTTCATTGGAATATCAACAGTGCCCAAGAAAACAAGAGACGTGGGACTGCAAAATATAGTTAGCAACAATGGCCACCCTTAAACAATGCACACTAAGATACTTTGACCGCTTAGGTGGCATGCATGGGCCCGTTTTTATCAGCAGCATCCGTTCCCATTTCTGTTTAAACTGTACTTGCTAAACTTGTGATCCGTTTCTATCACCAGCATCCATTCAAATTGTATAGGTTGTTAATTTTAAACCCAAACTATTCTTGCTCAGATGCCCGACAAATGGTTTGATCATATAAATCAAGAAACTGGTTGCTAAAGTAAGGTAGACTAGGTATCCAAGTGAAGTTGTATTCTGCTCACATTTTTTTGGATTAATGACATGTTCCCATGCGGCTGCTAAGCTTATTTTTGCTAGCAATTGCTGCTCGACTTTTTTAGGAAATATCTGTGGAGCTGGTGGCCCCATGAGTATTTATTTTTCTGCTTATTTTTTAACATAAATCTTAAAATTGGTATTAATAGTATTAGTAATAATTTGTACACAATAAAAAATAGAAATGAAATGTTTAAAAAATAGAGGGAAACAAATTTGTGGAGCCATGTGGCATTTTTAGCAATATGCAGTTGCTTATTATTTCCAGCCCCCCCCTATTTTCCCATAACTTATTTTAGATTCCTAAATAATAGTTGCTCCACTTAAATAGCAAAAGATTATAAATTATCCTTTTCTAACAATTTTAAATTTGCATGGGAACACTCCAACTACTTAAAATTAAGCAGAAAATGGAGTTAAGCAATCGCATGGGAACATGAGGTAAGTTTGCATTTTTGTCCACTGTATTTTTCTCCCGAAATCAAAATTATAGTCATTAATTTTAATAATAATTACTGATAAAATCCATTGTCTACTTAATTTATTTTTTAAACTTGCATTTAATCGCTACAGTAGTAATATAGTTTATAATAAAAATATTATATTAGTGTTTCATTTTTATTTATTAGGAATAAATTATATATATGAGTGTTTTATTTTTCATTGAGATAGGTTTCAAAATAATCATGTCATTTAAAGTGATATAAAATATTTATACACTAGCATGTTTTTATGTTTATATATAAAAAAGACGTGGAGAAATATTTTACGATCATAAATAAAAAACATGATATAAATTTTTTTATCTTTTAAGTGATCAAGTTTACTTTTTAGTGCATTCTCCCTTAATTGTTTTGGATGTCCTCTACACTTTTCTTACTATTATCAAATTTTCTAGTAATTCCTATAGTCCAAGTCCTTCATCACATTAACATCAGTAATGCTTGACATTGACCCTCCAATATGTGTCACATTTTTTATTGAAGCACATATAGTTTTTGGAGAGGGAAATCCTTTTTAATTAGATCTAAATAACTAAAATGTGTTTAGATAATTTGAATGATCATGGTTTCTATGTGTGAGATTTTGCCAAGATCAAGAGGCAATGGAAAACACAAATAAGAGAGAACAAAATAGATGATAGGAATAAACTATATTATATCAAGATGAAAATACTGATCAACTAGATCATCAATCATTACATACAATGAATATAAGCCTGCTTATATAGGCAAGGCTATATGGATATGTGAGCACACAAACATGACATGTGGCTCAATAAGAAACAAGGGTGGGTAGGAAATAGGTGTGGGTAGGTAGGAGAAACAATATAATAGTCCACATGAGGTGGATCACCCACTGAATGTGGAGTGTAACAACAAGATCAACACCATAAAAGGTGGAAATTCTCCTACACACACTATCCCAATGTGGCACAAACACCCAAGTGTCTCATACCCAAACTACTATGAAATGTATTTCCTAATTAAACTTAAGTATAGTGTAATAATATCCATGATGAAAAATTATTTACACCAACACCCCCCCGTAAGTGCAACTTAGGGGAATGCACTTAAGTCTACAATGCAACTAAGCAATACAAGATGGGTCCCAGCTACTAGGCCATGTTAAGTACCCATGTACAAATACAAATGCATGCAAACCAATGCAATGAAATCTCTCACAAAGTGGGGAAAGAGAGAAAAACCCAATGGGAAAAAACCCTCCCCCAAAAGAGAGATGAAAACATACAAGAGAACTCTCATAGAAGAATGTGAGGAACAAAACCCCACATGAGGAAAAAGTCCCCCCCATATGAGAGAAGAAGAGAAGCTAGGAAGCCCCCCCTCAATGTGGAATCTGCACCAATGATAGAAGCTCGATGTATGAAGAAACTGCTCCACGAACGTCGAACAACATTCCTCCCCTTAGGAAGAAACAAAACCAAAGGTGTATCCATGAAGTCTCCCCAATCATGAAGGGAAGATGTATAAAAGAAACTCATGATGAAAGGAATCTCTGAAAACTGCTCAAGTGTCCCCATGTCGATGCTGAAAGATACCCCCTCCAAAGGTGGTAAACTATGCCACACTGTTGAAAAAGGCACTCCAAGATCTAGTGGAGATGGATGTAGAACATGTCCCAAAGACTCACATGTCTCCTCAAAACATAAAGAGACCTCCTCCAACTGTTGTACATAAGTATCCACAATCATGTCAACCTCGAAATAATGATCATGTAGAGAATGAACAAGAGGGTCAGAGTGTTCCCTCGCAACAATCGAAGAAGGATCACCTTCATCAAAGAGAAGATGGATGTCATCAATGATGTCTCCCAAATCTGCAATGTAGGATTCCATAAATAAACCTGCAATGTCTGTCAAGTAATCATCCCATGAATCTGAAGCTGGAAGACAATGAATATCTTGCTACACTGAATCACATGAAGGAAAAACTGTCACACTATCCACATCATCAGGTGCAATAGGTGATGTGATATCAATATGAGGAGATGAAATACAAGACTCAAGAATAAGGTCACATGTGAGAATCCCCATGTTCAAGTGCCCAAAGTTCTCAAAATCTGAACCATCACAAGAAGTGTGATCATCATGTGTAGAATCATCAAATGTGAAATCATCATCAACAACAAAATCTGGAAAGGAGTATAACCGAGATGCATGATCAACCACCCCAGTCGCAATAATAGCTCTAGTCTCCAAATCTCTAATGAAAACTGACTCAGGTGTGAACTCCACAACTCTCTTAGTTGTGCCATGTGTGATTTGATAGATAGAAAGGAGATTGTTTGTCAAGTGGGGTACACACAACACATCATTGAAGGAGTTATCCCCAATGTCAATAGATCCTTTCTCAATCACATCCATGTATGTATGATTACCCATCAAAATCTGCGGCATGGTGCAAGGCTCAAATGTAGAGAACATAGACTGCAAAGATGCCATATGATGAGAAGCCCCTGAATCTAGAAGCCATCTCTCTGAATCATGACTGATAGTAGCACATAGAGCTTTTCCTTTTCTTGTCCCAAAAGAGTGAGTCTGGCCACTTGTAGAAGCCATGAATGCTTTCCCTTTTCCTTTTGAATGTGAGGAAGTGTAAGTTGATGAATCATCCTTCTTGTAGACATTAGGCAAATCAATGTTATGCTTTTTGATGATATGTGTGAGCTCATCAATCTTTTTAAAATGGCAACGACGCTCCTCGTGACCAAAATTTTTACAATAGGCACAAGTAGGTCTCTCCCTCTTTGGTGAGTTATCCCTCTTGGAAGAGGATGTATCTCCTTGTTGTGGAGAGGATGATTCTTTGTCCTTAGGCTTTGATCGCCATTTCTTCTTGTTTGAGTTGTCCTTTCCTTGATTTCATTTGTTCCCTTGATTTGCCACTAATGCTTGAGACTTAGAAGCCTTAAGAATGCCCATGTTTATCAACTTAGTTTGTTCCATCATCAACATTTCATTGAAAGCGTCAAATGTAGGAATTGTGTAGCTTGAACCCATTGTCATCCTATGGGTTTGGAAACTAGAAACAAATGTTGCATATTCTTGTGGAAGCTTGCCCATCAAGTTGAAGATCAATTGAGCATCCTTCTTATCAATGCCACAATCTTTGAGTTGTGCCCTCAACTCATTTGCCTTAGTAACATAATCTTGTATAGTATCAAAGTTCTTGGGATCTAACATGGTGAGATCACTATCAATTTGATATCCCCTAATCTCATCAACTTGACCATATAAGTCTTGAAACTTTTGCCAAGCATCCTTGATTAGAGTACACTTCTCAATATGAAAAATGAGATCCTTTGATACATACTTTCTTAAGGTACCAATTGCCATGATATTTTTAGTGAGACAATCCAAGTGACCAACTGGATCAACCTTAGGATCAGCGGGAGCAACAATAGTTCCATCAATGTAATGAGTTAGTCTTTTTTCCATAAGTTTACTCCATGCATCAATTTTCCAAGTAGCATAATTATGAGGAGTTAAGAGAGGAAACTTAGAAGAACCCATAATATCAGAAATGAAGGAACACAAGAGCACAAAAGCACTAGAGACACCCCCCCCCCAAATTCACTCAATCAAAGTACCCCCAAAAATGATGATTTTGGCACTTTATATGTAGTGCGTGTACAATAGGCCACTTGCAAAACAAGGCTAAGTGGACTTCTAATTTCAATTTACAACTTCTCAAAATGAGATCTAAGAGACTTCAACAAATACTGCTAGTGATCTAAACTGAGATCCAAGAAAAATGCAAGTACCAAATATGCCAAAAATGGCCAAATATTGAAAGTACAATTTCTACTTAAAATCACTACAAATAGATGGCAGATTATGAAAGTAGATGAAAAAATATGCACTTTCATAAAAAACGACACCTGAAAAGGAGTCCATATGAGCCCAAATGAAGCCTCCAAAGTTGTAAAAATCAGGATTTTACGATTTCCGAAAAACCTGTATCCAAAAATCAAAAAAATCCCCTGCACCACTGTATAGATCGTGAAATTCTACCCCAAAACAAAAAAAAATGCTCGAAAAAAGGAGTTCGGATGAGTGAGATATCGCTATTTGAAAATCACTTGCAAAATTATAATTTCTGGAAAATTACCGTCGCGGCTTCAAACTTCAAATGCCTCTAGATTTGGCCTCTGAAGTCCGATTTGGATGAAACAAAAGGCAAAACTAACTTTCTTGGACCTCCTCAATCCAATGGTAACCTCAGATTTGATCCATCAAGCTTCAATAATAACCTACAATAGAAAATTCCAAAATGCAAACCCCAAATAGTATCAAATTTCTCTCAATTAGCAAACCAATGACACTCTAATGGCTCTGATACCATGTGAGATTTTGCCAAGATCAAGAGGCAATGGAAAGAACAAATAAGAGAGAACAAAATAGATGATAGAAATAAACTGTATTCTATCAAGATGAAAAATATGATCAACTGGATCATTAAGCATTACATACAATGAATATAAGCCTGCTTATATAGGCAAGGCTATATGGATATGTGAGCACACAAACATGACACGTGGCTCAATAAGAAACAAGGGTAGGTAGGAAATAGGTGTGGGTAGGTAGGAGAAACAATATAATAGTCCACATGAGGTGGATCACCCACTGAATGTGGAGTGTAACAACAAGATCAACACCATAAAAGGTGGAAATTCTCCTACACACACTATCCCAATGTGGCACAAACACCCAAGTGTCTCATACCCAAACTACTATGAAATGCATTTCCTAAGTAAATTTAAGTATAGTGTAATAATATCCATGATGAATAATTATTTACACCAACACTATGTATACAAAAAATAAAGGAGTGAGTGATTAAATCATTAAGTGAGTGGTTTCTATGTATACATTTTTCATTGAAGTACATTATCATGCTTTTTTATTTATATTGGAAATTGGGTGTTTTCTTTTATGTCTAGTGTTGATACCTTCAATGATGAATATTTCAAAGATTAATCTACTTTGTTCTTGGGAGATTAAAAAAGAAGTGTGTATTTTAGATGGTCCTTCATTGACTTTTATAGGATTTTATATACATTGCTACAAAGGGAGATTAATCAAAAATTTATAAAAGACTTTTAAGGGAAGAATTGTTCAGGATTAATGTAATAAATATACAATTGAGTTCTTTCAGTAACCTTTTGAATCTTTAGGCTTCGCTACAAGCCACCACAATTTATTTTTCAATGGTATACCAACAAGGAAACATGAAATTCATTAGGTCTTTGGGCTTTGTTTAAGTTCACTTCAAATGAATCCAAATTCATCTCCTCCTTAATGAAAGGCGTCATTATTATTTGACTATCTTCACTTGTGTTAATAAAGAGAGCAAAATATAAGAAGTATATTTTCTCCTACAATTTTAAATCCCCCTTGCAATAATTTCACTAAAAAGGAAAATTGATTCAAGTTTAATGGGTGTAGGCTCACTGGGAGATTCTCCTCAAAAAAATTATAAAAGTGATTTTGTAGCTCTTTTTTTACCTAATTAAGTTGTGGAAAGGTTTTATGTTCTTTTCATGTTAAGCTAGCTAAATGTCTCAAGATTTTTACCCCTAGATTTTATTTTCCTTTCCTTTGACATTTATTAATTTTAAGATAAGTGTTATTTTTTCATGAATTGATCCTAGTCGATTCCTCTAACTATGATTAATCCATTGAGAGTGTTTAGCTGCATTTCTATCCATTCCTTTCCAATAGAATGTTCTTAAAAATTGGAATTACCTATTCCAATCCTTACAGGTTTTTTAGGATTATGATCTTTTTAATAGAGCATATGTATTGGTTATTCTTATTTTTAGAAGCTCACTTCATCAATGTTCGACAAGATATATGAAGGGTTGATCATAAAACTACATAGTTTTTAAAGTTGAAGGTGCATTCGAGCTTTAGAAGATCTTCCATGACTTGTAAAGTCAAAGGAGGTGATCTAAAACGAAGCATATAATTATTTCAAGTTTTATAAAATCATTATGCTCAATCAATTTGGGAAATATAAAAATAATATCCAATCTCTTTACTATTATAATTAAAATAGGCCCTTTGTTTGTCGATGTGAGTGTTCCATTCCTAGGTGTTAAACCTAATAGTGTATTCATCCAGATAAAGGGACTAAAATCAAGATGTGGCATAGTGTCCCTTCATATACTTCCCTACTTGTCATTTGAGGTTAATATATAATACTAAAATATTCACATGCCATGTATAATTAATTTATGATTTTTATAATGTATTAGATAATCTCCCATAGTTAACTTTTAATGGTGGGGCAATTAGGTCAATTTACGGTGAAACTAAAAAATTATAATTTCAAAATAATTTTAGTTGCCTAAAATATTTTCCAATTAATTATTTGGTTGACCAAACCTACTTCTATAAAAAAAATTAAACCATGACATTTTTCTTTGATAGAGGAGGTATCCATTCATGCTAAAGAGTTCCCACTAATCTAGGAGAGCATGCCAACTTGAAGGAAACAAGGAAGGAGAAGTAGTAGGAAGTCAAGGATTGACATGCCAAAATTGTAATTTGAGTGTCATGAAATCCTCTAAGATCAGGTAGTTGACAAAGACTCTCCAAGATAGCCACTATGAGAGTGTAGCGCACGTGTGAAAACGAGTATAAAATTCCTAGTCAAACTAATCTACATAGTACTAAAAAGATAAGAAATTAAATTCTTTTTAAATAGAAATTATTTAGCATTTCATGGGGGAATATATCCCCTAGTTGAGGCTCACCCATTTTATCATCATAGGAAATGACAACTTGACTACAAATAGTTGATGTTAGAAAAAATCTCGAATGTACCCATAAGCAATTATAAATTGGAAGTTTATATCCTAGACAAAGTCTGAATAGCTGGAGAGGAAATTAGAAATGATATCAAAGTAGAAAAGTATCTTGGTGCCACTATCATCGCCTAAAATAGAGATGAAAGATGAATAATTTTAAAAGCCTATCATAAAGTGTGATAAACCTTTGGAGTTTGACCTAGTCGTAAACCCTTTATTGATTTCTTTGTATAGTGATAGGTTTGAAGATAAGGATCTCCTATTTAGAATGTATATTCAAGGTCTTAGTCTTAGTTTAGTCATTGTTAAATTCAATAATGTGCTCATATATTGCATGATAGAATATTATGTCTTAATTCTCCTAATTGATTATTTATCTTGAATTCTAGTGTTATGTTTCTATAGATTGATTAGTTGGGGATTTTATTAGGGCCTTTTCGTAAGAAGTGAATAATATAAAGATTGTATTCATAGAGAATGAATTACCATAATTGTCAACTATGAAGCATTTATACAAAAACATGAAGGAACATTAAATTACCATTACAAACATATAAAACAAAAAAAGTAAAAAATACATATAAATTATAAATGCCACACCCTACAAACACCATGACCATAACCAAAAATATCATAAATAGCAAAGGAACCAACAAGCTCCATAATGCCAAAATATTGAATTCTCTACCACATTGCAATCCACTAACTTTTTAATCAATATTATGTTAGGGTTTTGCTTTAGATCCCTTAAGACACTACTGGCTATGGAATCAAGTGATGGGAATCTACATAACTAAATAAATCCTTCTTGTGCTAAACTTTTTGGATCTTACTTACACAAAAAGATTCGAATTGTGAAGTCACTCGAGAACTCTAGACTTGAGACATATTATAAATCATCATGAAATTTGTCAATACATGAACCCTACATCTACACAAAAATCATGAAAATAACAACTTACAACGTGCTAGCTTCAATTCTTCACTGTCCATAGGTATAAATCCCAAAGGAATTGAATAAATGTTCTTAACATCACCACTAATAGTTTTATTCTACATTTACTACCATTTCCTTAAAATTCAACACCTCCATATCCTTGAAATATGTAGGAAATAGAAAGCATATAATCTATACTCTAAGCTACATTGGAGAAAGCTACTATCAATCACTATGAAATCCTCCCTTACATAAGCCTTATAATAAATGGTACATTATTATCTAAATACCCAAGACAAACTTAAAAAAACCTCAAGACAACTATATCATTACAAGTGAAGATTTAAAGTAATCTTTTATCCATGAGTTGAGCTCTTCCCCTTTCCTTCAAATATTGATGCTTGATTATCATGGTGGTCATTGAACTATAGGCCACCCAAATGTAAAAACATAAAATGCACCAAAATACCACTCCATGGAAATTTTCCATAATGGCCAAAAGCCATCACATTACGTGAATTTAACAATGTTCTCACATGCACACTACATTAATGTAGGACAACATTTTATTGCAATTTTATCTTAGTAGATCAAGATTAATATTAAATGTTTATAATACCTCAACTCAAAAACATAATATCATACTCCTAAACAAAATAAAGATATACCAACAAAAGATACAACTAACAAACATAGTATCCTCATGGAGATCATCAAAGCTAGATTGAGAAACAAAATTCTTCTACCACACTAGTGATGTTGTAGCTGTCATTTTAGAAGTTTTTGGTATGGATGTTATCAAAGGATTCATTTCAGGTAATGCCAACATTGACATCTCTTTCATCTTTGTGTAATATCTACACCCTCGTTAGTAATAAGGAATTTAGCTAGGCCATTAGACAATAGAATATTTGAAATAAGAGCATGACATGCATCCAAGTAATTGTTGACAAATTACCCTTATATATATGAGTACTTTTTTCTCTAAAGATCTGAATGCTATGAATTTGCTTCAATTGATAATTACTCGTGACATTAAAAGTAGATTCATAATATTGGATAAGGAAATTGTAAAATATTTAAAGTTATGAGATTTTACAGCCTACTATTGAATGTTTTGGTACCTAAGAAAAGGTAGATTCCCAACCCATTTTGTTAATATCCTGCAATCAGGGCATTCCAAGAAAACATGTTCCTTTGAGGCATTCTGTCAAACAGTTCAGGTCCCTTGTCTGTGCTTCCACATTTTACATATCCTTCTACCAAACAATTTTCGGAGGCATTCAATCAAACAGTTCGCGCTCCTTTTCTATGCTTAAACATTTTGCATACATGTCTGCCAGGGAAGTTTCAGCTACATCTCCAAAATTCCTCTACCGTTTATTGTGTGCTGGATCTCCGTACCCTGTTCCAAAACCCCATTTTTGCACAGGTTGTGAGGATCATGGCACACATTGCGGAGTTTGGCATTACGCCTGCCAATCGCATTTTGTTGAAAGCTTCTAAATCCTTTTCAACAAATCATTTTTGTGCATATCCTCTAATCATACAGGGTAACAGATGACAACATAGTTGCTGCTAAGTCGGTTTGCTCCGCTTCTTGTTCATTCCACGGGATGGCAGCCAAAACCAGACATTGGAGGTCCTGGAATGCGGAGTATTCTTTCTGTGTCATTGCTGCTCAGGAATCTTTGGTGTCGATTCCCTTCAATAGGAATAAGCGACGCCCTGTTCAAATTGTTGGCAACAATCTCGGATTCTGCAAAAGCATTCAATGAGACCGCATTTCTTTGAGGCATCCGATCAAAAAGTTCACGTGCTTTGTTTTTGCTTCCACATTTTTGCATACATGTTTACCAAAGCATTTCCAACTAATATCTAAAACTAATCTGGCACTTTCTTGGATGTCCAAACCCTGTTCAGAAAGCTCCCATTCTAGCATAAGCTGGCAGAGCAGTGGGGAAAACCCCGGCATCGAGATCGCGGCGTGAGACAGGTTTTGGGTGGGGTTCTCCCCACCATCGGCTACTTATTATTATATTATATTTAATAATTAAGCTTGGGTTTATTTTATATCCAGAGGGAAACTTCACCGAAGATTGCTCAAGTCAACTTTATTCGTCACCATGGTTATGCATAATTTAATATTCGAAAAGTTTATTTAATGCTAATAAACAAGTGATGAAAATACGTAAAAGGATCACAGTCGGTGGCAGTGAAGACAAAAAAAAAAAACAAGTGGTGTAAAGGATGGTGGTAGAAATGAGCCGAGGTATACCTGCTAATGAATTATTATTCATTATAAACAGAGCATCCCGAGGAGGGATTATTTGTGGAGTTGGTAAAGGAAAGCACATCTTGCTCAACAACAATTAAATATCTCCAATCTATTAATATTTTTATTTTTTTTAAATCTGTTTTAAATGATTATTTTATTTTATTTTTTATATTAATTTATATTTTATTCAAGTTTTTGTTTAATTTTTATTTTATTGCACAAATAACGTCAATTGAAATAGAAAGGATGAGAATTATGTGTTATTATGATATTGTTGTGTAGTTTTTGAGTCAAACTCATTGACCCATGTGTTCCCAAGTAGTGGTTCACAAGAACCCATCTTTCATGAGAATGAATGGTCCACTTAGCACGCATTGCATCTAGGTGATGCTCACAGGGGTGAAACACTAAGACTTCCCGGGAGCCCTATGAGCATCACCTAGATGCAATGAGTGCTAAGTGGACCATTCATTCGCATGAGAGATGGGTTCTTGTGAACCACTACTCGTGAACAGTTGAACCTTGTTCTTGTGAACCACTACTCGTGAACAATTGAACCCTGACAGCAATATCATAGTTTGACTTGCTATGAAAAATGCCTCCTACTTATCATTATTGTCATCTTTTTCAATTTTTAATTTTATTACAATCTTTTATATTACATTTCTCTCATTTTAATGATAGATTATGGAATGATATGAAAAATGTTAATACAAACATTCTTACATTACTAAAACTAATTTTAATTTCAATAAATTAGAAAAATATCATCTGTTAATTGTTAATTATTTGATGTGTTTTACCTATTGAATTATGTTATATTTTCACAGTATTTTTACATGTTATTTGTATATTTACTACTGAAAATTTATTTTCAATTCTTACATCATTACCTTTAAGTAATACTATTGTTAAAACCTTAAATATTTATTAATAAATTGATTTTTCATCAATTACAAATGGCTGTTTTTTATTTTTAAAACAAAATTTAATATTCAAAAATTCAAATGTAAAAAAAATATATATATATATCATTTTGATTGATTAAAAAATAATCGTGTTAAAGAACCGCTAGCGGCCAAAGCAACACCATTAAGGAGAGGTGGAGGGTCTCAGTCATCCACTTTACCCGATACATAAACAGCAAGAATCGACCACCCCTATTTTTCCAATAATAACATAAACAGTTTTGGGGGCTTGTTTTTTAATTTTTTATTTACCATGATCATTTATGAGCTAATAAATGGATTATGAAAATAATGACTAAGACGATCAAGACAAGTAACACTATTGTGTTATTTATTATTTTATATTATTTGTTATCTGTTAATAAATTTATTTTATATTTATATTTAATATATATTATTAAGATATAATTTTTTACTATTAAATATTAAATTACTTAGTAATTATTAAATTTCTTTATCTATTATTATATTATTTTTTTATTTTTTAATATTTAAATATATCATAATATGTTTTACATTATTTTATTTTTAAATTGTTCAAATTTATCTTTTAATAGTAATAATTTATATATAATTTATTTTTATATTTTTTTAATAAAGGGGTAAAAACTTTATTAATAATCAGAATCCATAATTACACACAAAAGTCAGAGCCACAAGGCTCCAAAAGATAACAACAACCCAACTAGACATCATCCAGCTTCGTAATTGTCCATATCCTCAGCAAGGATCTTATGCAATTCCTGACAGTAATCTGGGGAAAGATGATCCCAACCCTCAACCGTCTCCATCATAGCACTAATCTGCAAAATCTAGTGCACAATCCCTGCCAGTTGCGAATTAATCCCACTCACCTTCTGCTCAATCAACAGATTAATAATAATCTGCGAATCTGACTCACATATAACATTACAACACTCTAGTTCATATGCACACTCCAAGGCATAGAGAATTGCAAGCCCCTCCATAAAATTATGAGATTGTTGTCCTTTATGAACTGAAAAGAAGAAGACCACAACCCCCATACAATTCCTACCAACCCCCCCAATCCCAGCAGGACCCAGATTACCTCGAGAGGAGCCATTGGTGTTAATCTTAATAAAATCATCCTGAGGGGGCAACCAGGTTCACACTCTTTGAACCTTCTGCTTAGCACGTCTACCTCTCCTGACACAAGATGAAACAGGAGACATCTCTTGCAAACCCAACCTACTCACAATATTATCCTCCTCTTTATCCAAAGGAAAATTCACCTCACATTTATCTTCCATCGTCTCCTGGATCATGCCAATGATTTTATTCCACACTTGTTGAACCAACAGTCTATCATCCCTAAAGATCCTCTTATTCCTCTCTAACCAGATCTGCCAAAGTATAGAAATGGGTCCAATATGCCAAACAGTCTAGAGAAAAGAGGATAAAATAGGAGGCCTACCCAAGCTACTCCAAAACTCCACCAAAGAATCTACGTGAACACAGGGGTGCTTCCGCACCCCCCACCAGTAATGCCAGAGCAACATCGAGAAGGGACATCTAAAGAACAAGTGAGAGGAGTCCTCCTCTCCATTACCGCACAAAACACAAATGGAAGGCCCATGGAATCTACGCTTGCAAATATTGTCCCAATTAAGACACCTATTCGAAGCCAAAGTCCAAGCAAAAAAGTTACACTTCGGCCAAGAGAACTTGTTCCAAACATATTTCGACTAGCGCACCTCCCTCCCCTCCAAACAATGGAACAACAGCTCCTGGTACCCATTGGTAATAGTAAACACAACCTTAGGATTCGGGGACCAAGCAAGTCTATCCCTATCCCTAAGAGAACTACAATGTCTACTAGCCAAAATGCCATGAATCTCAGTGCAGTCTTCCTCCATATCAGCAACCGACCATTCATTAGGAACCTTCCACCGTACCATCTTCAGAAGCCCACACCTATAAACAGACTTAAAGTTGCTCACTCTAGACCACCCTACCTCCAAGAACCTCTGGCAAAGATTCACTAAATTAGGAAATTGGGAAATAATGGGGGGATAGCCATCCCAAGAATCAAACCAAAAAAGCACCTCTTCTCCCTTCCTACAGATCCAAAAAAGACCACCTTTTATCAGTTTAGCCCCTTTCTTGAGAGTACTCCAAATCATAAAACCTTTTCTCATCGGCGAATATCTTGTAATTTCCTCCTTCAGGATCCTTTGCATATACTTGAAAGACAGAATCCTAGCCCAACCTCGATCTTGTTCAACACACCACCTCCAGTACAATTTAGTCGTCAAAGCCTCTCCCAAAAAAGAAGATTGCCTTAAGCCAAGCCCACCCAACCGCTTCGGGTTGCACACCAAGTCCTATTTGACAAGACACCATTTATGGGAGGATAGGTTGCCTGCCTATAAGAATTGGCTTGCCAAAGAATCCAATTCCTTCACAAACCACTTTGGGGCCACTTGGAGCATACACCTATAATTCGAAAGAGCATGAACCACCAACTGAATCAGTTGAACCCGCCCAACAAAAGATAACCATCTATGAGTCCAATGTTCAACCTTCTTGCAAAATTTGTCCAGAATACCCTGCCAAGAGTCCCTAGGAGGATTACCAGCAGAGATAGGGATACCCAGATAAGTCAAGGGAAGAGACTCGACCTGGAATCTCAAAATATGAGCAATCCTCAACTGAATAGTTCTAGGTGTGTTGAAGAAGAGGATGGAAGATTTATCCTCATTGATCATCTGGCCAGAAGCCCCAAGATAAACATCCAAGATTTTATGTAGATTTATAGCTTCTCTGATCCTAGCCAGTCCCATCAGGGTCATATCATCCACAAACTGCAAATGGGACTGAGAATGTAAATCACTACCCCAACTCCAACCATGAATAGTACTCAGCCCCACATTATACTTAATCAATCTCCCCAGATCCCTAGCTAGAATAATGAATAAGTATGGGGAAAAAGGGTCCCCCTGACAAAGGCTCTTAGATGCACCAAACAACTCAATATGATCTCCATTAATTAGCACAGAGAATGAGGTAGATCAAATGCAACTCATAACCCATTGGATCCATTCATCAGCAAAACCAAAAGCCCTAAGAATCTTCTAGAGAAAGGACCATCGGACTCTATCATAAGCCTTTTCCATGTCCAGCTTGATAAACATAGCTTTTTCCTTGGAAGATGCCATAGAATGAATGGCCTCAGTAGCAATGACCACTCCATCCAAAATTTGACGTCCTTGCACAAACCCACTCTTCTCTTCATAAATGATCCCCCCGAGCCAATTCTTCAACCTTTCCGCTATCAGCTTAGAAATAATCTTATAAATCACATTACAAAGAGAAATAGGGCGAAGCTGGCCTAACTGATCAACCCCATCACACTTGGGATGAATGCAATGAACGTCGAATTCAAAACCCGAAGCATCTGCTTACTCCTCTGGGACTCTTGGACCACCTCTAATAAATCCAATTTAATAATATCCCAGAAATCTTGATAGAACTCAATAGGAAACCCATCTGGTCCAAGCACCTTCCCCTTATTCATGTGAAAAATAATCCTCTCAAGTTCGTCCAACAAAATAGGTCCCATAAGTTGCTCATCATATCCTTATTAACAAGAGAAGGGATACAAGCAAGAACAAGATTTTCCTCTTCCGAATCCCCCTGAAAGTCCTCACTAAAAACAGATTGGAAATACTGCAAAGACTCCCTAGAAATCTCCTGCAAGGATAAACACTGCTCACCTCTATCATTAACCAGAATAGGGATGGAATTGCCATGCCTTCTTGCTTTCACCGAATTGAAAAAGAACGCAATATTCTTATCCCCCACTTGAACCCAATCAACACGAGCTCTCTGTTTCCAGTAGATTTCCTCCCTAAGCTCCCATTCCTCTAAAACCTTGATTGCCTTGACTTCCTCCCTAAGCAACGCTTCTGACAATCCATGCTCTCTAATATCTCTAGTAATGCCATTCAACTCAAATTGAGCCTATGTCTTGGCATGAAAGATGTTACCAAAACACTGAGGATTCCACCGCTTAAGCTGAAACTTAACAAATTGCAGTTGCTTGGCAAAGGTGTACATGGTAGTGCCAAAGGCAGGCCTCCCTTTCTTCCACCACTCTGCAACACGAGAATGTAAAGAAGAGCCTCTCAACCACATAAGCTGAAATTTGAGTGACGGAGATCGAGTGACCCGAGCAGAAGAGGCAACCAACTTGATGGGCCAGTGGTCTGAACCTCTCCAATCTAAAATCTCAGAGCATGTGGACCATCCCCCACCAATCCAAAAGCTAGAAACCAGAAAGTGATCCAACCTCTCTGCAATCTAATACTCCCCTAATCTCCTATTGTTCCAAGTGAGCTGCCCATTACCAGGCTTGATGTCAACCAGATTCAAGGTTGATATATTGTCCCAAAGAAGGAAGGAAGAAGGCTCCAACCTCATAACACCACCTTTCTTCTCACTCAATTCTAAGATAGCATTAAAATCACCTGCCATGATCCACGGATGAAAAGGGAAAAACCCATGCATAAAAGAAATATGAGACCACAAATTTTTCTTACCTTGAAGATCAGTGGGGGCATAAATGTTAGAAATCAAGATATATTCCCCAGTCTCAAGACTAGAGGCAACCTTGGATAAAGAAGATCTGGAAGAAACCCACCATATAGGACGTATCCTCAAGGGGTTCCAAAGACAAGCCACACCCCCAGAGGAACCAAATGCCCCAACACATTAGCATTCACCTCTCCCCCATAGCTTGGGCACCAGACCCAACATACTTTCCATAGAAAGTTTAGTTTCCTGCAAGAAAAGGACATGAGAAGAATGACTCCTAATCAATTCTCGAGCAACTTTTTGTCTAGGGCCACTCACATTCCATGAAATCACAATCATTTTGGGGGATTAGAAAAATGAGAATCCAGAGTCTTTACTGACCCTGACTCAACCAAGCTCTCCCCCATCAATTTAATCTTATCCAAGTCCTTCTTTCTGCCAACCTTTGAATTCTTCTTTGTTGCACCTTTCTTGATGTCTTTCTGAAGAAGACCCAGATGTAAAGAAATCTTATTACTTTTAGCCCCAACAGAGTCCAATTTCTGTGTTGCAGGAGAAACATCCCCATCAACTATCTTTATTTCAAAACTAGAGAGGGGTCTCAACTGAGCCAATACTTGCTGATCCATCTCCATCTATTGACTCCCAATCTCCTGCAGGCCCTGGGTAGGATCCAAGTTCACACTATCTAGCACCATCCCTACTGCACTTTGATCCAAAGGAATCATCTCCGGATTCACCTCCTAGTGACTAAGATCATCCAAGGCTTCAAATCTGTTAAAGGTATCCTCCTCCTGACTTTCCTGCAAAGACCTCTTTTGACCTCGGTTCCTATTCTTTTGTCTTAACTAGGACAAAACCATCAGCACCCACAACCCCACCAAACATGGGCGCTTTTCCTTTATCAACCCCATCAAGGTTCTAGGATGGTTGTTGAGGCTGGTGCACAACCGGTTTAGACCTAGGATACTTGCATTGCAAATGACCATACTCATGACATAGACAACACCAAAATGGTAGTCTCTCATAATCTAGTTGTTGGACCCAAAAATAAAGAACCCACACACATATCTATAGCATCTGGCAAAGGCTTACTAAGATCAATTTCAACGCAGATACAAGCGAAAGTCATTACCTTTCTCACCAAAGTTTGCGATGAAGCTCCAATAGGCTTCCCAATCAATGAAGTGAGAATTCGCAACACATCCTCCTGAAACACATTCCACCAAAAACCAAGGTAAACGAACCCACACTGGAACTCGATTCAGGAGTTCTTTCAAAGGATTAAACCCTGCATGCCAGGGTTTGATGAGCAACCCCACCTAGTTATAAAAGTACGGGCCTCCCTCAAAGACCCTATTACGATCCTCCATGTAATTAAATGTAACCATGAAGTAATTATTAGCAAGCAACATAAAATCCATTTCCCCTTTCGACGCCCAAGTCCTTTGAGCCCAATTCTCTAAAAACTGCAATGAGATCCTCATACCCAAAAACTTGCAATACAGAGAATGCTTCGAATAGTATTCCACATCCTCAGCGATCATTTCTGGAGGAATAACCAATCTTGGCCTCTCTTTACATTTTTCCAGACACCCATTAATTTTTGTGACCCGAGCACTACCTGACGGGCCGGCACCAACATTACCTTCCTTGAAGCAAAAAGATTGTTATTAAAAACCTTAGAGCTTTGAATAGGCGACTTCAAACCAACAGTTGTTCAAAAGTCCAACTTCATAGACACAACTTTTAAAATTTATTTTAATATATGTTGTTCAACCAATTAAATTATAGAAGTTATTTACAAACAAATCATTTGCTCATCGATATTTAACAAATATTTATTCTCATAAACAAATCAACTTCAACTATATTAGTTATAATTATGTTTTGTTGATCTCAAAGTATTATCTAGCCTACATTTAAATTGCTATCATGACTCATATATCAACTACACAACAAATACTTTTATTACAATCCTAAACCACAGGTACTTACCACTATGTGGCTACAATACATATGGCCCAAAATAGTTTATTATATCAAATTAGTTTTTAGCTTGCTCCTAAATTGGTAATCCACCAATAATTTATTGACTAACCAATAAATATTATTACTTTAGTTGTTCATTATTTTCATGCTTGTATGATTTTATGATATAACATTCTTACTTTAGTTATCTTATATAATGATCATCATGCCTCATTTACTCATTATTATCAAATGTGATCTATTTTACTTATTTTATAATTATTGTAAATATCTCATATGTCATTGTTGACCGCTTTATGCTTATGTCTTATCATGGCTCTCTTATTCTTATCACATGTCACTATATAAGATTAAGTGACCCCATCCCCAAGTACGTTGTCTTGTTATCTTAAATCATGATCATTATGCTTCATTTACTTAGTATTATGAAATGTGATCTATTTTCCTCATTTTATAATTATGGTGCATATCTCATGTGTCATTGTCGACCACTTTATGCTTGTGTCTTATCATGGCTCTCTTATTCTTATCACATGTCACTACATAAGATTAAGTGACCCCATCCCCAAGTACATTGTCTTGTATGATCATAAGATGTATGATCACTCAATCATGATGGTAAAAAAATTCTTTATAATTCATTTTAAAAGTACATTGCATTGAAGGAATTTGTATTTGCTTAAATATATAAATCACTCAACTTTGACAAACTTAATAGCTTATTAAATGACATAATTATTTTTTATTAATAATTTTTGCAAATTATAATTTACTATGTTTTTGGTCACACATTCATTGGATGGTATCAATGTGGATACATATCATAAGGTGCACACCTCACACTTTCCCATTTCATACACTTATTACCCGTCAAATACTTTTGTAAAAAATGTTATATTCTATGTTTAGTCTAAGAAAATTTAGGCATGGTTCTTATCTGATAAGATGATTTAGGTGTTTTTTTAATTTTAAAAGAAGCTTATTTTTAGAATTTGATTATGTTTATGGAATATGGTAAATTTAAAAAATAATTTTTGAAGTTGAATGAAAAGACAATGAACTATTTTCTTAATTTAAAATGAAAAGATTTTTTTATGTAGTAGATTATTCTTAGAAAGATTAAAAAGATCTCATGAAATTTTAAGTTGTTATATAAGTTAGACAATTCTATCTTATTAATCATAATTTATTATTAAAATACTTTCTATTGAGAGAAATGTTGTGAAATTTCTTCCCACTTATATTGTATGCTCATCACCTAATCAAGATGATTTTTTTTAGCATGTCTCCTTCTTCCCAAACCTACAAACTCTTATGAAGGGTTGTATAAGTTAAATATTTTTCACTCAAAAGACTTTGGATGTTTAGAGAGACTTGAAATAATACATTTTCTTTCTAAGTATGTTTTGTCCTAAATAATTTTAGTATTGTTTAATGGAATAACTCAATATCTATCATTCAATATTTTATTATGATTGATATTATAAAGATAAAAAAAAAAAGAGTATGTTTGGTTGGTTCAAGCAGAGACAATTAGTTTGGAAGATCTAAATTGTAAGATGACTCTAATAATATTTTTCCTCAAGAATAATTCGTTAAAAGGCTAAAAATTGCTTTATAATTTACTTATTATTCAACGCATGCGTGTTAGGATTATATCTTAGATTTATCTAGTTCAAATTTCAAAGTTTTGGAATATGCCATATATCTTATTAAAAGGCTACTACCCAAGAACTCTAATTAGAAAAATATAAATAATCTTATTAGAAGGCTCTTATCCAAATTTTCAGATGATTTACTTATTATTCAACACACGTGTTAGGATTAAATCTTCAATTTATCTAGTTCAAATTTCTAATTTTTTTAATACACCTAATATCTTATTAAAAGGTCGCTATCCAAGAACTCTAATAAGAAAACATAAATAATAATTATTAATATTAGGGAATGTGTCTTTTGTAGACTCACATGAATTTATTTATTTACCTCAAATAGCTCTTCTTAAGAGATTGATAGAAACAAAAATGTGTATTCTATGATTGTACTTAGCAAATTGCCTCTTAGGATTCCTTGTTGCCATTAGAAGGGAGTATTACTTAGGATAAAATTAAATGCATGTAGGTAACTATCTTGAAGATGCAATACTATATATATATATATATATATATATATATATATATATATATATATATATATATATATATATATATATATATATATATATATATATATATATATATATATATATATATATATATATATCACTCTATTTATCTCTCTATATTGCCCTCTATTTATATATTCCTCTCTTCCTCTTTGTCTCTATATATTGAACCCATGTCTCATGAGAATGAATGATACACTTAACACTCATTGTATCTAGGTGATGATCATAGAGGTGAAGCATTGGGCCTTCTTGGGTCAATGAGTTTGACTCAAAAACTACTATATTGAATCTTGATAGTAATATCTTAATTTGATTTGTTGTGGAGAATATCTCCTACTTATCAATTGATGAGCTAAAGGGGCTCTATAATGAATAATTCATAAGACACAACACTTGTCACATGTTTTGCAAATGGGATAACGAGCGGAGTGGGCTCAACCTTGGAGGAAACTCCATGGTTAAGCATGCTTGAGTTGAAGTACTATTGGGATGGGTGACCTCCCATGAGAGCCCAATGCTTCACCTCTATTAGCATCACCTAGATACAGTGAGTACTAAGCGTATCATTCATTCTCATTAGAGATAGGTTATTGTGAACCACTACTCATGAATGAACCACTATTTATGAAACATGAGTTGATGAGTTTGACTCAAAAACTACATAGTTGAATCTTGACAACAATATCATCATATAATGAAATTTTCCAAATTTGATACTTTAGAGGAGTGTGATTTTCGACGATTAGTCGACACCTTGATAAAAATGTTTAATTTCATAAAAGAAATTGGTCATCTGATATTAATTGGATCGCTCTACCCCATGAGTCCCAATAAATTGAGAGTAATGCGAGATGTCGTACTGAGATTGGCTTGCTCGACAGCTTTGGAAGGTACAGTTAAGTTGCTAAATTGTATCAATATGGAGGAGGAAAAAATAAATTGTGTATTTTAAAAAAAATAATAATTTTACAATTGTATAGAACAATAAAAATTTAAAAATACATTTTTACAATCATTTTAAATAAAATTTATATATAGCTTATGTAATTCTTTAAAATGATTGATTAAACTAATAGAAAAATAAAATTGAATAAAAATCATATCGGAACTAATGCTTTAGCAGGAACTATTAATTCTGATGAAAATAATATTTCCATAACAGATGCTAATAATATGACGTGTCACTATACGGTGGTATTGCGACATTCTGCCTAGTGCTACCTAAATGGGAACCAATGGGAACCGGCGTGGGTATATAATTGCATAACATCGTCCCATGTAGCCCTTCCACTGCTGCTCATGATCTTCATACTCCCATCAAACAGCTCGAATTACCACATCTGAGAGCAAAACATTCACAGAAAGCATTCAAAATGAAGGCAGTGGTGATAACAACTCCAGGCGGTCCAGATGTCATGCAAGTTCAAGAAGTCGACGATCCTCAGCTTAATGATGAAGAAGTGCTGATAAAAATATGTGCAACAGCGCTGAATAGGACAGATACTCTGCAAAGACAGGGCATGTACCCTCTGCCTAATGGCGTGCCTCCTTATCCTGGACTGGAATGTTCAGGGGTAATTGAAGCGGTGGGCAAAAATGTTGACAAATGGAAAGTAGGTGATCAGGTGAAATTTGGGTGCTTTACTTGCCAGTAGTTTAATTAGAATAATATGAATATCATTTGTTAGTATTTTCTTATGATTAAAATTAGACGTGAACTTTGTCCTCAAATCCGAATGGAGCTTGCATCTGGCTTTTTGAATCGATAACTCAATTTAACACTTAATATGTGCGAATTAACCTAATTTAACATGTCCTGGTCAACGAGCTATGATACCAAAGCTGAGATATTATAACCGATTTAGCGCTTGAGCATCCCTTACACAGCAGTCGGTCTGGCTGCAGACTATTAAAGCGCTATCATTAGCCAATCTACAGTTTTTATTTTTTATTTGGTAAAATTCTTTTAACACGTTTTTTGGGACTTGACCATGGGGATCTACTATAATAGCACATGTTCACCAGTTAAAAGTTTGCATATTTTTTGTTTGTTAACTTGGGAAATTCCTTACTATGTGACCTGGGATTGAACACTTTGCTCTGTTATCTACTGCTTGAGTGGGCCTGATAGTGAAGTTTTGTGTAATTCAAATAAGAGTGCGGATTTAAATTAGCAGTGGGTTAGGGTTTTCACACACAGTTAAACAGGATATATGGTAAATGGAAAAGCCATGAAATGTTTTTAGATTCACAGTTAAACACAATATATGTGGCTGCATAAGATTATGTAGTGTTTTCAAATCTGACTGTTCAAGTCTACTTGCAGAACTCTCTTAAATGAAATAAAAAGACACTAAGAACTATTGTGAGCTTTTTTTTGGAATAGTAATTACTCACAAAGTGGGCTTTAGATGCCATAACTAGGGTATTAATTCAGTCCAAGTTTTTGAGTATGCTGAATTTAATTGCTATTTAGACTTCTCCCATTTTTGACAATTTCTATTTTATCTTTTTCCTTTCATGTAGTAATCGTGGGTGAGGACATGGGCTGTCATTAAGGTGGTGTGAGCTAATCTTTGATCACATTCATAAGATTTGTAAACTTGGGCCATGAAGATATCCTGCAAAGTCCGGAGGGGGGGAGGGGGGCTCGGTGCGGGTGCAGGTACCCTGTGCCTAATGGGGTGCCTCCTTATCCTGGACTGGAATGTTTAGGGGTAACTGAAGCTGTGGGCAAAATGTTGACAAATGTAAAGTGGGTGATGAGGTAAATTACGGGCGCTTTACAAGTGAGTAGTCTAATTAGACTAATGTGGATACCGTCTGCTAAATTTTTCTGAAGGATAAAATTAGTCATGAACTCTATCCCTGAAATCGACATGGACCTTGCACCTGGTCTTTTGATTGGGTAACTCAACTTAACACTTAATGTGTGTCAATTAACCCAAGTGTACACTTAAGAGTTAAGACATGTCCCGGACAATGTACTATGCTGCCAAAGCTGAGTTGTTTTAACTGACTTCAACGTTTGAGCATTCCTTATACAGCAGTCGGTCGGACTGCAGAGTGCAGACTATTAAAGCGCTATAATTAGCTAGTCCACAATTTTTGTATTTTATTTGGTAAATTTGTTTGTGTTGTGGGGGTATGTACACAGGACAACGCTGCAAAAGCATGCCTGGTTCCATCTTTCTTTAAAATCTGATAAATTCTTTTATCACGTTTTCTGGGACTTGACCCTGGGAATCTTCTATGAAAGCAAGCTTTTTCACCAGTTGAAAGTTTTTCACATTTTTTTGTTTGTTAATTTGGGAAAATTTTTGGTATGTGGGCTCTATTATCTACTGGAGTGGGCTTGATGGTGAAGTTTTCCGGAATCCATATAGGAGCTGTGGATTTAAATTATGAGTGGGTTAGGGTTTTACACACAGTTAAACAGGATAAATGATATATGGAAAAACAATTAAAGATTTTTATATTTTCACTGTTAAACATAATATATGTGTCTGGATAGCATTTGTTTTCAATTCTGACTGTTCGAGTCTACTTGCAGAACTCTCCTCAATGAAATAACAAGAAGTTAAGAACTATTTTGAGCTTTTTAATTCTTTTTTTGGAAAAATAATTGCCCACAAAGTGCTCTTATACATCAAATTGGCATCTCGCTTGAAGGTGACCTTCAAATATAACCTTTACCTTATATAAGAGCAAGTCATTTACTACTCACAATCTGTATGCATTTTTTAGTTAATTTGGTAATTTTAATTAAAATGTGTCCTGGGAATCTGAATATGGTTGCATGCTTTTAAAATTGCTGAATTTAATTTTCCCATTTTGGACAATTCTACGCTATCTTTTTCCTTTTATGTAGTAAATGGGAAATTTAAACTCCATTTGAACAATAAAATATCATTAAAACTCATCAATTCATCCCAGTGGAAAAATGCACCTCATTGGGACAACATAATCTTGCTCACACTTAACTCCATCTCGCTCATTTCTTTCTCTAGTGGGGATTTGAACCTCATCTGGACAAACGAATGCACTTAACTTAGTCATTTTCACGTTTGGTGGAAAAATGTGGTCCATTTGGACAACTTTTCCTCGTTCATTTTGCTCACTAAGGGCTGGTGGAAAAACGACCTCCGTTGGGACAATTGCAGTGAAGAATCCATATGCATTGGGATTTTCCCCAAAAACACTTGCAACTTGGTGGAAAAACACCCTCCATCGAGACAGAGTCCAATTCACCTTCAAAACTTGGTGGAAAAATACTTCCCATCAGGACAATGGTGTTTTATGCCTTAATTTATGGGGGAGAAACGTTTCCCATCGGGACATGGTGTTTTTCACACCATAAAAGCCCATACTTGTTAAATTTCATCATTTCGCATCAAGACTTTTATCATTTTAACTGGATTTGAGTGGGGGAAAATAGGAGTCCATCAGGACTTTGTGCAAATTTGACCTAATTCACCTCCTAGGAGTGGAAAAATGACTCCTAAAGGACCTCTTTGATGCTCTTGGCAGAAAATAACACCAATTTGCAACACTTAGACATATTTACACTCAAATTTTAAACTTGTTGCAACCTCAAACTTAAAGCAAAATCTAGGATCACCTTGCCAATTTGGCATTTTTAAACATTTAATCCTGTTGACTTCAAAATTCAAAATTTGAAAACACTAACCCGCACCTTGGAAACCTCCAAGCACGATCACTTCAAAAATGAGACTCGGGTGCTAAAAGCTCAAAATTGCCACCTGACTGCCAAAACCCTAAACTAACAATGTGCGAAAAGCAAAAAGAGGGGGGTCCCCGTTTGCAATGGGGCGATGTGTGAAAAGGTCACAACAGAGACATAACTTTATGAAATATTTAAGACAAGTTAAAAACTAAAAAGTCATTTTTCAAACACTTAAGTGAAAATACTAAAATAATTTCCATCACCCTATGGAACTCTCCAAGACATCAAAGATAGAAATCCGATCATGCTAAAACATAACTGAAGATGAAAAACGATAATTGATGCCCACATGAGCACCTACTATAAATAGAAGTGTTCTCCAAGAATCAGAGAGTAAACCTAGTAAACCCAAAAAGATTGGTTCCATGCAAGCACTTACTATAAATATTGGTGTTCTCCAAGAACCAAAGAGAATAAACCTAGAAAAACCTAGAGAGATTGGTTCTAACAATTTTCTTCGAGGACCGGGGAGAACAAACCCAAGAAAACCCAGAACACTACAGAGAGTGTTGTCATCAATTAACTATAATGTCCCCTTTTGTAAATGCCCCAATTTTTGTCGTAAAATCACAATTCCAAGCAAAGGAAGGAATGAAATAGAATCAGAGATATCATTTATCAATTTAAATTGTTGAACAAGATAGATCTTGGTTGAGATCTTGCAATCATGTTAGGCAATCATCAAAAAGTTCAATACATCGCATCAATTATTACTACTAGGGTTAGAGAACGTATATTCATAATCATCTTAATCATGTAATATCTATAATTTATTATGCAAGTTAAACCATAACGACCTATATAAGGGAACACGATAGTGTTCCCAAAGCAACTCTCTACCCTAGGCCCAAGAGTGGATAAACCATCCTTCACGAGGTGGTGTACTTAGTGAGGACACTTGTATCTTCTCTCCATACTCGTGCCACCTTATTCACCATCTATGATTGAGATCCCTTTGAATCCATTCCCATAATCAACCATTGTTGAGGTTGGTGGGGAAATCACAATGGGGTGTCCGGAGTGTCCTTCACTTCTAAGCCCAAGGGTGGGGCACTCCTTGAACCCCCTTGGCCTCATGGGACTATCTATCACCACCATGAGGTGGCGTGCTTAGAAGAGGACCTCATAACAGTTTCTCCTTCCTTGTACTCCTTTCCTAACCTCATGGTTGGTTGCAGTAAATTGACAGACAAATTGGAAATCTAGTCATTCCACATAATTGCCTACATCAATTTATTAAGGATTATTGATCATATACATTATTACACACATATTATAGCCCATATATCAAACACACATAACACACACATATTTATGCACACCACAGTTGAACAGTAATGCTACAGCGTGCAATAAACAATTATATACTGATCTAATTGCTTATATATGTGCTAGCAGTCGGTCTACTCTTATAGGTGTTGTTGCTTGATCAATCTACTCTCCTTTCTCTTTTTTCTTTCTCCAATTCGATGCTCCTTCTCTGATGGGAGACTCTCCTCTTACATCCCTCAAGAGTCTTCTTTAAAAGGAGGTGTCTCGTCCAACTACTCTCAGCCCTAAATAGTACCCAGTTGGCCTTGAAGAGTTTATTATTTGAATATTACTTAATTCCTTAGCCTGGTTGGTCATTGCATGATATTATAATTTGCCAATAATTGTTTATTCCCTTGGGCTTAGTCAGCCCTCTTCTAATAACCATTTACTTAATTCCTTAGCCTGGTTGGTCATTGCATGATATTATAATTTGCCAATAATTGTTTGTTCCCTTGGGCTTAGTCAGCCCTCTTCTAATAACCATTGTTATTATTTTTCTAGTTTTAATATTAGTCGGTCTAGGTTCGGATGTCAGTTATGGCTGCATTGTATGTTTATTTAAATTGCTGCATTAGTTAA
Organism: Cryptomeria japonica; assembly: GCF_030272615.1. Lineage (NCBI taxonomy): Eukaryota > Viridiplantae > Streptophyta > Pinopsida > Cupressales > Cupressaceae > Cryptomeria > Cryptomeria japonica. The sequence continues at coordinate 3,125,740 of NC_081411.1, read as the reverse complement.
CCTGCCGCCCTTTGTTCCAAAGGATCGCTGCCTTCTGAAAATTTGTGATGTCTTATAAATAAGACAAATTTTCTTGTTGATTAGAATAAGTTTTATATTGCTTCTTAGGCGGGGGCATGACGCTAACACCCAAACTATTGTTGGAAGCCAAGAAACTATAACCCGAGCTTTCCAAAAACATTGGAATACTTCCTGCACAACTGGGAAACTAAGGAAAATGCTGAAAATTGGCCAACGCTTGCAAAACAGGGTGGCAAAGAAATGGGAACATTACACTCCTCCCTCTCCAAAGATTGCTTGTCCTCAAGCAATGCCAACTCATAAATTGATTGGTTCTGATTAAAACTCAATGAGATTTCAAGATCCCAAATAAGTCTAGATTTGTAGCTCCATCTACTTAGAATATTGTACTGTTGGGCTCCCGCACAAGTGGTCTCTTGAAATCCTCTTGTAAGAAGAGCAACCAAACACTGCAAAATCTCGACCAACTTGGCAAATTTCTCTCTATATTCACAAATCCTTGACACCATAGGAAAAACTCGAGAAAGTTAATGCTAACTTCCTAATTGTCAACACCTTGCATTCCAATCTAACTATAACCTAGGCTCTCCACAAACATTGGAACACTTCTTGCACAACTGGGAACCTAAGGAAAACATTGAAAATTGGCCAACGCTTGCAAAACAAGATGGTGTAGAAATTGGGACATTACACTCCTTCCTCTCCAAAGATTACTTGTCCTCAAGCAATGCAAGCTCATAAATTCATTGGTCCCGATTAAAACTCAATGAGACTCCAGGATCCAATTCTATTGGTGTGTTTTTTATGCATGCGCAGCTCAGAATAAAATTCCCAAAGATATCCTATTCTCTCTTGATCAAAATTTTTTATGTGCTAAACAGATGGAGTGTGTGATCACAAAGACGACTTCAAGGTTCTAGATTCATGTGGATAGTCTCGGTTGGTTCCTTGTGATATGTTGGTAATCTCAAGGGGGACTTACAAAATTGTTCGAGGAGTGAATAAATCAAAGGATTCTATTGACTGCCGGCACTTATAACTTTCTTCTTTTTTGGAATAATTTTTTATGAGTTCCTTTCAATCCTACTTCTACTTGGAAAAAAGGGTAAAAGGATGAGGGTTTAGGAAGCTACTTCTAATTCTAAGTTGATCCTATGAGCTTGGGAGACGAAAATTGCGAAAGTGGAATTAAAACCAATTCTTGCTTCGCCAAATTCAACAACTACACAAGAATGGTGCAATCTTCTAAGGAAATCAAAAGATTTTCATATTGCTCATATTCACCAACATCTTGAACAATGAATAAAGCAATAGAAGTTTTCATATTTCATTTATTGGTTCATGCTAACTTTACACGATAACCGAAAATCATCCAATTATCAAAAGTATGAACACATTTTCCACATTGAGCAATTCTATCAAATCCTTCATTCAATCTAACAAATTGAAAATGAACTCTATTCTATGAAGAGTCAAGAAACCATGCTAACTTGCAAAAGTAGACAAGATTCACCAACAATTGAACAATGAATATGTTTTTGCACTCAAGAAGTATCACTACAACAATTTCTCAGAAAACTCCCCCTTTACAAATGAGAGGAGGGGGGTTTATATAGGCACCCCATTACAAAGCAACGACTCAGATTGATCCAAGATAAACGGCCAAGATTAACAGATAAAACCCTAATTAGGGTTAATCGCAAAAAAAAACTCCTTCTGGCCAATGAGAAAATTACAACACTTAGGATAACCAATGGGAAAATAGCTTCCACTTGTTGAGTCTAGTTCATTGCACTTGGACATGTCTGACTTGGAACCCTTGGATTGGTTGATTGATTACTAGGATGCCACCTCAGGTTGCCTTGCAGAATTGATTCTCCATCATGAAAAAGTGTTGATACCTTAGGCAATATCTTTTGGATAATCAAGTTGTTCCAATTGCTTGATGTGGAATCTTTTAATTTGATTTTGGTTTTCCAAAAGAAATCCAAGGTGGATGTAAAGCCTTTCATCCTTGCTTAACTTAATCTTCTCGAATGTCTTGATGAAGTGTAAGTCCTTCTTTATTCCTTTCATTGTTGGGTTCCACCTTGAAGCGTGAATGTTGTCCTTCCATGCATTGTGAAATCATCTTTCCAACTAGTTCCTTTGTGTTGGACTTCATTTGTACTTTTTCTGGAAATCTCTTCCCTGAGCTGACATCCACCTATCTGAAAAATATGAAAAAATTCCGAAGTTATGGAAATAGGCATGATGTTATATGACAAATTTCGAAAGATAACTTTCATTTTCTGATTAAGTTTTTGAATATCAGACCCAAAATCAGACTAAGTACAGTCTGAAAAACGAAAATCAGCATTAGAGCAACTTGGAATTCATGAAATTTATGTTGGATAGTGAACTTCGAATTGCAAATCAGACTTCGGAATATTCTGGAAATTTAAAACCAGACTAAGAATTTTTTTGAAATCATGAAATTTAGTCTGATTTGAACTTTTAGAGATGAAAATCAGATTAGGAAAAGATTCTGGAAATCAAAATCAGACTCAAATTTTTTTTGAAATTATGAAATTTAGTCTGATCAGATTTGGAAAGAGATTCTAGAGACTAAAATCAGACTTGGGAAATCCTGACAATTGTAACACAAAGTCTGATTTTAAGAATTTCTGCCTCTGAAATTAAAAAAAACATAAAAAAAGAAACCCTGCTCTTCCGATGAAATTCAAAAATTTGATGTAGAAAACCTGTGCACAGGTCTGATAATCAGAATTTTGAATAAAAGAAGGAATTTTGAAGTCCAAAATCTGAGAGTTTTTCCTTGAAAATGCTTCAAACCTGCAAGAATTGGAGAAATTCTCGAAGAAAAGATTTTGATTTGTCTTTAGATGCCTGAATTCTTCCTTAGAACTTGCTGTGAACTTGCAATTACACTTCAAAATTGCCTAACCGATGACTTGAAAAGTTCGAACTTCATAAGAATGAAAGGAAATTGTAAATAGTGAATTGCCAAGGTTGATGTCTTATAGGAAACTCGAATTTACCCTTGCCTTGTTTTATTGTTTTAATGAATATTTTAAAGGCAATAATTATAGTCATATTTTAGGCCTTGAATCGAACTTCCTTGTGTTTTATTGTTTTTGTGCTTTAATTCTTATTGGCAATTCCCTATTTTGCTTCCTTCTAGAAGCCTTTTTCTTCTTTCCAATTCTTTTTTGCTTTATTCACCTCTTTCTCCCTTCTTGGTTTCAACCTTTCTCAAACATTCTATCACTTTCCACTCCCCTTTCTTGGGCGGACTTTACACAAGCACAAGGAAGAATTTGATGATGCCATGGCGGAATTCATCATGCCTTGAGGAACATTTCCATCTGCCTATGGTGGACTTGAGGTGCTCTCAAGTAAGATTTTACATCACCTAGGGTGGACTTGCCATGCTCTCAGGGAAGGTTTCACCATGGCAAGGTTGGACTTCAAGGTGTCACTGGAAATTGTGATGCTTCCCAAGGTGGACTTCATGTCTAGATGAGGAACTTTGCTTAGAAAAGAGCAAACTTGGCCTTGGGAAAGAAATTTCTTCCATGGATGAGCATTCTTCATGATTTGAACAATGAACCCTCTTCCTAGTGATCTTCAACTTAGCTTTTCAGGATTGCATCTTCTGGTTTCGAAAATTATTTCACAATTGGTGCATTTTAGATGAATTCTTCTGACTTGACAATTCTCTTGAATTTGAAACAATCCAAAAAAGCAAAAAGCAACTTTCTATTTTTAGAAAAAAGCAAGCCGAGAAAGTAGTCTCCCTTGGATTGGCCCAAAAATGCCAAAAACAAATTCCCTTAAAAAAAGCAAGTTGTTAGAATTGACGCCGAGAAATTGTGATTTTACTCCTTCGTCCCATCTGTAGCATTAAAACATTCTTTCGACCATTCCTTCACTTTTTGACTTTGATGACTCCTCCAAATCTCACAAAACTTGACTCATTTGCTAAGGCGAGAGATCGAAGACAAAACCCTAACTTAAAAAGAAAAGTCAAAAGGAAGTCCCCATTTGCAATGGGGTGATGTGTGAAAATGTCACAACAAATCCCAAATAAGTCTAGGAGATTTGTAGCTCCATCTACTTAGAACACTATACTATTGGGCTATTGCACAACTGGTCTCTAGAAATCCTCTTGAAAGAAGAGCAACCAAACACCACAAAATCTCGGTTGACTCCTTGGCAAATTGCTCTCCATAATCACAAATCTGTGACACCATAGGGAAAAACTCAAAAAGGTTAATATTAACTTCCTAATTGTCAACACCTTGCACTCCATCCTAATGGTGTCACTGAAAATTAATTTGCTATGCCAACCATAAGTGCAAACTGAAAATAAGAAACAACCACTACTTGATGCTTGAACACCCATCCAACACTGACCTTGGTCAGCTGCAACACCTATTCCTTTTATGTGAAACCAAAAACTAACCTGTTGTGACCTTTTTCACACATCGCCCCATTGCAAATGGGGACCCTCTCTTTTCTTGCTTTCTAGGGTTTTTGTTAGCACCCGTGACCTTTCGCTTCAATTCTACCAAACCTTACTCAGTTTCGAACAGTTCAAGCCCAGACTCTGGAAAGTTAATTTTTGCAAACCATGTGATTCCAGAGTACAAACACCTTCAAAGTGTTTAGGGACGCCAAAGAACGAAGATCACAATCGATTTGGATCAATTTGGACAACTTTCTATTTTTAGAAAGTTTGCTTTTTTGCTTTTTCCTATTTTTTAGGAAGTTTCGTTTTTGGCATTTTTGGCCCAATCCCCGGTATGTCTATTTTTAGAAAGTTTTCCCTATTTTTTTAGGGATGTCCGCCTTTGACTTTTTCAGAATGGGTACTCAGGGTCTGCACTACCACCATTGACCTGCCCCGACCAGATCTCCAAAAATCCAAGTTTTGACCTAGAAAAGCTAAATCCCTAGATTTTAGGCTTTTTTTGCTTTTTCGGGATGCAAACCTAGGGTTCACACTTGCACCATCGACCAGCTCCGACCAGATCTCGAAAATTCCAAGTTTGGACTTAAAAAGCCAAATCCCTAAATTTTAGGAGGCGGGATGCCTCAGATGATCCACCTAAGCACGGATTTCAAATTTCAAGTTAATCCGATTAAATTAGATTAAACTGTGAAATTTTGAAATTTCTCCAAAAAGAAAAATTCTTCTAAGTCTGGCTAACAAGGGTTTTGAAGTGTTTCTGCAGGTTCAAACCCCATCACGAAGGTTGAAGAGGCCATGAAGGAGCCTTGCATGAAGTCCGCCATGCCTTAGGAGGCTGTGTGGGTGCTCTCATCCATAGTTGAACTACTCGCGACTCGGCTCGACTCGCCAAGCCCCTGAGAAAAAAACTCGGCGAAAAACTCGGCAACGTAAAAACACGCTTAATTTTAATAAAAAATGCATTTTTTTTGCAAAATTTAATGAGAAGATGCATCCAATGAGTCAATAAATGATAACACAAAAGAAACAAGCTGATTCTAGATATATTTGATTGCAAAGTGTCTACAAAATCGCATCCTCATGAGAAATGCTGATGGCTGGAAGCAAAATAGTAAATAGTTTTTGTAAAACCAAAAGTAAATACAACTTCCTCTCCCCAGCTCTAGCTAAAACTACTTTCAAACTTTCATCATATTTGAAATTTCATCATTCATACTCATAGTTTCAAACTTTCAACTCAAAGTTGGGGTCAAGGGGCATCGCCGAAGGATCCTGAAATTTGACTAAGTCTGGAAAATTGAAGAATCCTCCAAAAACTAGATTTTGCATTATAACTCCTGGAGGTCCGAAACCACTCTCAAACATCCTGATAGTATATATGGAATATAACTTAAAGTATAAGAAAGAAGAAAGATATAAGGAAATGTCACTTATACTTAAATGTTATATGGATATATTCCATATATGAATCCTGACGGACAGACCAAAAAACTCGGCGATTACTTGAGGGCATAGTGGGCTCTCAGGGTGGCCCTTCCAAGTGAGTTTCCCCCTTCTCAGCCCAAAACCATATAGAAAAACAAAAAATGCATGTATTTTTGGCCGTTTTTTGCTGTTATGCTAACCCAGGCGAGTTTTTCTTTAAAACTCGCCGAGTTTTTGACAAAAACTCGCCAAAAACTCGGCGAGTTTTCCTGGCGAGTAGAAGTCATTACTACTCGCCAGGTCCAAAAACTCGGCGAGTTTTTGTCACTCGCCGAGTTTTTGGCGAGTGTGCCATCTATGCTCTCATCAAAGTCTGCCATGCCTAAGGGAGGCCATGTGGGTGCCTTGCCTAAAGTCCGCCATGAGTTTGGAGGTCACATGGGTGCCCACTCCAAAGTCCGCCCCACTTAAAGAGGTCATGGAGGAGCAAGGGTTGAAGTCCGCCCAAGGAAGGAGGCCATGTGGGTGCCAAGCTCCAAGTCTGCCATGCTGATGGAGGTCACATGGGTGCTAAGGCCAAAGTCCGCCCAAGGAGGAAGGAGGCCGTATAGGAGTCAACACTCAAGTCCGCCAAGGGCTAAGGAGGTCATGTGGGTGCTAAGGCCCAAGTCCGCCATGAAGGAGCTCACTCCCAAGTTCGCCATGTTTGAAGAGACCATGGTGGAGCTAAGCCTAAAGTCCGCCCCACCTTGATGGAGGTCATGTGGGAGCAAGGGTCAAAGTCCGCCCCAATGCCTTAGCCAAATTTTCACCATAATGGAGGCCAAGGAGGAGCTCTAGCTAAAGTCCGCCATACCTTGGAAAATGTCCAAAAGTGCGCCAAAATTCAGGAAAATTGGAAATTCAAAATTTAAAAATTTCACCAAGGCATTGAAAAGTCAAACACAATCAATATGATGTCATAAAAACTTATCCAAAATTTCGAAGTCGGAGACCAAAATAGAAAGTTTTTCAAAATGGAATATTGGAAGATTAACAAGGATTTCGAACTTGAAAGTCAAAATGGAAAGTTTCTAAAAAGGGAATGGATTGTCAGATATTTTCCAATCTCAACCAAAATAGAAAGTTTCCAGAGAAGAATATTGGAGGATTAATTAACATTTTGAACTTATAAACCAAAATAGAAAGTTTTGGAAGATATTTTCAAAATTGGAAACATGACCAAAAACTTTCCGAAAGAACTGGAGATGAAATTGGAAGTATTTTTTTAAAGGTTTCTACTTGAGAATTTAACCTTGCCTACAAATACTTCATTTTAACTTCATTATTACATCAAAGATTTCGAAATTACTAGGGAAAGCTTGGTAAAAGTTCAGTTCGAAGATCATCTGGACAAGGATTTTGACATTTTTGGAAGCTGGATAATCACTTTAGACCAGATTTTTCGCGGATTTTTGGAGGACAATCAAAGCGTGAGAAGATTATTTAACCTTTATTGAATTTTTCTGAATATTTTCGAGAAGACTTCTAGCTCTGTTTCTGCACATTCGAAGGTGAAATCCAATTCAAAATGCAGATTTATGAATTTTTCTGAATATTTTCAAGAACTTGAGAAATATTTTTTCAAAATTTTTTTTTAAAAAAGTATTTTTTTTTTGGGTTAAGTATGAAAATTTTCGAAAGTTTTAGCACTTGATGGTAAGTTCAACCAGCCTCAAGACTGAGGGTTTTGAGGTGAAAATTCAATTTTTGTGGCTGAGTATGAGAGTGAAAAATGGAAAATTTTCCAACACAGCCATTTCGCGGCCCCGTTATTTTTTTTCGAAATTTTGCAGAAATTTTCGAACTTAAAGTTTTCATCGTTCATCTGCAGGTCTTAGACACAATGAGGTTCCAGGTGGATAAAGATGCTCCTCCAGAGTCAAGGATGACTTCAAAATGGAAGAACGTCGGCGACACCAACCTCAGACACATCAATTTGAGGGAGTTCAAGAAGCGAATGTTTGGTCTGGACAACCTTGTGCCTACCATCATTGTGCGAAAGATGATGAAGAGCGGTATTGTACATGCTGCTGGCTTCCTTCCCACCATGCAGTGTAATGAACTAGTGGTTGAGTGTGCCAAGCATTACAACCCCACCAACAAGGACATCATCGCACCTAATGGGAGGATACTGGCGAACATCAGTGATGAAGCCATCAGAGAGGCCTTTAGGATCCCGAAGTATCACAACACAGTGTATATGGCTAAGGACGAAGCAGACAGTCTATATCAGGACCACTTGGAGGAGTACGATGCCATCGTTAATCATTCCTGGCTGGACAAGCTAAGGAAGGGAGCCTCCAAACTTTAGAGGAAGAGCCTAGTAAGGGCATACTTCAAAGAGGACAGGTTCACAGACAAGGTTCATCTGGGCGTGAAGATAGCCAAAATTTGGCTAAGTATGGGAAATGATTTCCTCAAATTATGATGAAGGCATGGAGAAATTCTTCTCCAAATGTCAGGGTATCGAGAAGGAGGACATGATCACAGCAAATGCCTGAATAGCTTGATCCCATCATTTCATATTTACAAGGGGTTATCTAGAGCTTTTACCCTCCTCCCACACAACATAAAATGGCAACTGAAGGTAGGATCATCACAGAAAACACAAATGGAGTTTCAAGCCAAATTCAGAATTGAAGACGGGACCACAGGCAAGGTTCGTCCCAGTATAGAGATGGCCAAAATTTGGCTAAGTATGAGAAAAACTTCACAAGGGGATTTCTATTCCAAATTCAAGGCACTTGAAAGAATCTCAAGGCATCAAGAAAGAAAAGTTCTCAGACTTGGTGAAAATATGGAAAAGTTAGATAAACTCCCAACTTCTTGAAGGATTTCATCTCCTGAAGAGGACAAGCTCCCAAGCAAAATCAAATGGCGACAAGAAGGAATCAAATTTCCATACTTAGACAATTTCTTGACACAAATTGAAGAATTCAAGGAAGACATCCAACGTGTTGAGATGGCGTCTCGTCATCTTTTCGACCAATCAGATTACTCCAAGTCAGCATGTCCAGGTTCAAAGAACCTGACTTATCCAGAAGCTTCTAGAAGGGCACACTTCACAATGCAACAACCTTCTATTTTCATTGATGGTTTATTTTTAGCAAGAAGGACAAGTGTCCCAAATGTAATCTTCTCATTGGTCGAGGGTAGTTAGTTTGGGGAAACCCTAATTAGGGTTTGTAGCAATCAATCTTGGCCCTTGATCACTGTTCGATATCGGCCATTCATTGATTCTAGAAAAGCTATATAAGGTTGCCTCCTCTCATTTGGAGAGTGTGAGGTTTTTGATATATTGTTGCTTAAGATCATTTCAGATAATATATTGCATGTGCGCTGCTTTGTAATCACTATTGTTTGAATGATTGCATGGTTTCAATCTCCTCAACACCTAGTTAAAGTTAATATAGATTTACTTCCATTGTTGTTAATTTGAGTGAAGGATCTGATAAGTATCAATTGATTGTGCATCTCCGCTCATACTTTTGGCAAATGGATGATTTCCATTCTACCGTGTAAACTTAGTCTGAGCTTATCCCATGTGCACCCCAATATCTCGATCATCAACACAACCCACTAAAGATTGCACCAGCTTTGTGTAGTTGTCCCTAGTGTGGCGAAGCAGAGTTTGGTTTCTCGAGAGCACACAGTTGACACCGTCTCTGGAGTTCGTAGGATTAGATTAGCCTTCCTAACCCTATCTCCTTTTCTCCTTTTTTTTTGAACATCTAAATCCCCAAAAATCCCCCAAAAAAAAGAAGAGCCTAAATTTGCCAAATCTATCTGAGTCCAATTGTTCAAGATACTTGTTAAACGTAAGTCCCCCTTTAGATTTTCAGCATACACTACCCAAGAAGCTATTCCACTAAAGTCGCTTGTTCGCACATATAGGCCTTGGAATCAGTAGTGATTTTTTAGGAGAGGATAGAATGCCTTCGGGTATCCTATCCTAATGTTTGGTAGATGATAAAACAGACACCAACATAACCCTGTCAAGAAGCTAAATGAATTGAAAATGCTTAGAACAGCAGCTACTCAGCTCTGACTTTTCAAATTCCATTACCTAAAAAGGACAATTGCTGCAACACTGAAAATCATTAGCCAAAATAAAATTACTGATCATCCCTTTGGCTAAAAATGCCTTCCCAAGAGTCACAATCCATGGCTAAAAATGCCTTCCCAAGAGTCACAATTCATTCGTGTACCATATTTTGCTCAAAATCTCTATCCAATCCATTTTTATGAACACAAGCAAACTCATAAGATGACTGTAAAAGAGGTAACAACAGCATTCTTTTCACCCTTTTGATCCATATCCTCCCATGCTATGCCTCTTCCATCTTCATTAGTCACCAACAACCCCATGAAAATGATCTTGTGCATAGATACTTAGCAAAAAAATAACTCCACCATGTTGATGCTGTGCTACACTAATCTTCATGTGGACTCCATCAAGAGTGCACTTGATGATGCATGAAGCTACAACACCAATGGCCTCCACCTCACCAGACTCTAAACCACAATAGTACCTCCTTCCTTGTGGTAAACACACAAGGTCAATTATCAAACCATGCTGATCCAATCCATTATTATCCACCATAGGAAATAAACCATCAACTATCTTGAGTGGTCTCATAAGCAAATTAACTTGTACCACCTCATGACTGATCACAACACCTAGATCCCGTATCTTATTATTGTCATCACTTATATCAAATGCAACATTACACATCATGCAAAGCAAACCCAAAGTGACCTCAATATCACAACAAGGTGAGAGAACAGCTGTTGCTTTAACTTGCAAGTTGTGATTCTTGCATGGAGGACAGCCCTAGGCATCCAACTTGGGGACATAACTTTACGAAACATTTATCACTTAAGTTAAATATTGAAAAGTCACTTTTCAAACACTTAAGTGAAGATATTAAAATATTTTCTATCACCTTATGAAACTCGCCAAGACATCAAAAATAGAAATCCGATCATGCTGTAACATAATTGAAGCTGAAAGATGATAATTGATGCCGACATGAGCACTACGATAAATAGTAGTATTCTCCGAGGACTAAAGAGAATAAACCCAGAAAAGCCTTGAAAGATTGGTGCCATGCAAGAAACTATAAATATTAGTGTTCTCTGAGAACTAAAGATAATAAACTCAAAAAAGCCCTAGATAGATCAGTGTCGTGCAAGCACTTACTATAAATAGCAGTGTTCTCTGAGGGTCAAGGAGAACAATCCTAGAAAAACTCAGAAAGATCTGGAAAAACCCAAAACATTAGAAAGAGCGTTGTCACCAACTGACACCCAAACTGCAATCGGAAACCAAGAAACTGTAACCCGAGCTCTCCAAGAACATTGGAACACTTCCTTCATCCCTGGAAACCTAAAGAAAAGCCTGAAAATTGGCCAACGCTCACAGAATAAGTTGCCATAAAAATGGGGATATTACTATGATTGATTGAACAATTAAAAATCAAGACCAAAGCTTCTATATGAACATTTCTCAACTGCAATTTCAAAAAGCCCAACTGCAACATTATCATCTCAACAGGAAGGATACAATGATAAGTCATTATTAGTGACCCTTAGTCAGCTGTAGTGGAGTTCTCATGGACTCTTAAAAACCTATATGAATATATTAGGTGTAAAGAATACCTGGCACTGGAATCTGTGCATGAGCTTGTCTTTCAGTGTTATAAAGTTAGAGATGTTAGGTGCTTATTTAATTCTAGAAATTGTGAGTAAATTTCATCACTTACAAAATAAAATAGTCTGCATTCTCTGGTGATTCTGTCTGTTATGTAATTGATTCTAATGGTCCACAATGCTCTGCTTTTGTGCATATATTGATTCATTAACTGGTTTGCTCCAAGTCTCAGTATGTATCTGTAGGATCCAATAGGGAAAGTTTTATTTGATGTTAATACCTTTTCAGTCGAACATATTAATGCTTACAAAATTCAGTAGTGTTTAGTGATGACTTTTAGATTCTGTCTATATCTTAAGTCCTGATTTTCTAGTGAAACACACATATGACAGGTGTGTGCTCTTCTTGGGGGAGGAGGTTATGCAGAAAAAGTGGCAGTTCACTCTGGGCAAGTCCTGCCTGTTCCCAAAGGTATTTCATTACAAGAAGCTGCAGCTTTTCCTGAAGTGGCCTGCACTGTTTGGTCAACAGTTTTTATGACAAGTCATCTATCTTCGGGTGAGAATTTTCTGGTAAGTGTTCACGTGAAAGTGTTGTAGACATTAATTTTCATAAAAAAATGGTGTCAAGTTAGACTACTCTGTTCTAATCATTTCATATTGCTCTCTGCATGTAAATATTTTTTTAAAGTGTAGAAATGCCTTTTTGTCATGTAAGGGACAATGCTGGTTAACTTTAATCTTGACTCGAAGAAAATATTGGGAAAAAATTGTTAGTTATTTATTATGATCACATGACAAAGAAGTTTGAATCAGTTAAGTCTTGAGTTAGTACATATAATTAACTCTTAACATTAAGAGCATTATTAGTAATTAGATATTATAGTGGAACGAAGTCCTTAACTATTAGAGTTTTTGAAGATATGATTAGAAGTGTGTCATTTTACCACAATTAATATTCTATCTTGATTTTTCCATATATGTATTTGTTTCAGATTGAAATTTGGCCACTCATTTGAAATGGATATTTTGGCAATATATGCTTAAATAAGCTTTTGTTTGGCATATTAGTCTAACTGAAGTCCATATTAATATCGTTGTGATTAGTTATATGAATCTGATGATATCCATTAGAGAATGGCCTCTAAGAAAGAGTTGGTGTTTTCTTTGTTCCCTATATAAATAGTAAATTTGAGTAAGTACATCCATGTTCTTGAAGACTTTGTGTTTGTTTGCAGCCCTAGACCGTCTAGTGTTACACAACAGCCATGTCATTGAAAGTTGTTAATTTTGCTAAGTTATAGGGTTCTTTGAATTGGTTCCCATGCTCATACCCAACCGGACTGAGTTTGAGAGTGATGATGAGAGCATCCTAGGAGCGTGTAGGGAGCATCCTTGTTGCTCCGGATTCTTTGTGGGTATTCCTATTCCCTACTGCTTCGAGTTCTTTGTGGGTATGCAATAGGTGTACTCATAGAGAACTTAGAGTAGTAGGGATTCTCCCTGTCTGCTCCCAGGTGCTCCCAAATACTCCTATTGGCAGAAAATAATGAAAATGCCTAACAAATGGTTTTATAAAATGATTTGTTAAAAGTTAAAACTAAAACATTAAAAAAGAACCTAAAAGGAAGCCTAAATGTGCCCTTATGTTGGGTGGCCTATGTCATTTAGTGTTTCTAAAAGAGGGCCTAAAAGTCTTAGCACTAAGCATGAGATACAAGTGACTTGTTAGCATTTAAAACTTAAAGTGACATTGAAATGGAGAATTAAAAGTGACATTTAATTAAAAACTATGAAAAATGTCACTTTATTTTATTGAGGGGGAAAGTAAACTTTTTTAAAAAGGGAAATCGTCTAGTTGACCTAAAAGTACCTATTTAAGGAATTGTGTAGAGAAGAACCTGAGTTCTCATATTTCTTAAGGATGAAAACTCTTTTAGCTATATTTGGTGATTTCACCCTAAAATCACATTTGTGCTTCAAGCTGAGTTCTTTTTGTATGTTTAAGAAAAGTGGAGGGGTATTTGGCATTTTTTGATGAAGTTTTGGGTTTGCAAGTGTTACTAACATTGTGTGTGTGAGATTGTTATTGTTAGGAGGTGCTGAGAAGCGGGGCCATATCTTTCCTTATGCTGGCCATACCAGCAGTTGTACCTAATTTTCCATAAAACACTATTAAAAATCTCTTCCATAGCTGTCCCTATGGATCTTTCTTGCTGTCCCTATGTCACAACCTAAATTCCTTTACCCATTTAAAAGTAGTTTTGAATTTTGTAATTAATTAATTACCAATCTATTGAGAAATAAAAATTCTATATCATACAACAAAAAGATGACTAAATACCTTTTCTTTACCAGAAGTCATAGTTTAAGAAGAAATGCATGGTTGGTGGTGGGAAAGTAACTTATTGTTGTGGAGGCTAAATATAGCCAAAATCAATTTGCAAGAAATAATGTTTTGGCATCTTCAGTTATGGAGTTCTTTTATTGGAATAGCTTAATATAGTCCGATTTTGCATGTCTATCATGGATCCAATATCGCATTCAAGAGGTCTTTTTATTTTTGCATGTGCAAGGTGTTAAATAATGTTCAATTTACATTCAATATGCGAGTTATATTCTAGTTGATAATATCTTGTTTTATGTATTACTGATTTAAAGTATAAATCTGACTATCTTCTTTTGTATGGCAGGTGAGAGGAGCATTTATTAATTTCGATGTCCTTTCTCACAAATGCCATTTGATATATATAGCAAGCTGGGTACAATCAAGCAATGCCTTGACCGATCAAGACATTACTTGATCGTCCCCCTTTGCTAATTATATTAATAACCAACGGTGTATATTAACAATCGATGCCAACCGGTATATGTTTACCTTAACAACCGATAACTATCGGTGTATGCTTAACTTTAACAGCTTGAAAGCAATCGGTGCTTCTTTACTTTGCCACCCGATATTAATCGGTGCACATATAACCCGATATCAATCGGTGTCAGTTTATATTAACACCCGATACTAATCGGTGTTTGGTTAATTCGATAACCATTTGTTTACTATTAAATATGTTAACCGATATAAATCAGATTGCATTGGTTAGCCCGATTTAGTAATCGGTGAACACAAATAATGCTGTGGGATGATTATCGATATTAAGCATTTGATCGAACTAAGTAGATTAATTATATACAAATGAAGAATGGTTATCAAGTGAAGGATTAATTGCTTGAAGGTTTTCATCATAATTATCGATAGGATAAATGATTGAACGAGAGACTTCATTTATCTCTCATTCAATCATTTATCTTACCGAAGCTATCATGCATTAACACAAGGGAGGCTTAATTAACAAGTTTTACTCAATTTAATGAAGTGTTTTATTTTGAATGAAGTGAAGAGCCACTTTTTCAGAATGTTTTTTATTCCAAGGCCTCATCACCCAATCTTTTTGTGCATGATCTGTGCTATGTATATAGTTCTATTCTTGCAATGTTAGCTTAACTTTTATTCTTAGCATAACCATATGCTTTGAGATGAGAGAACGAGAACTACCCACCAATCCACAGAGAGCTATCTGCTATATAATGGTTTAGCTAATCGCAATGGAAGCAATTAAAATTTCACATATAGTAGCCAAGAGTACACAGAGGAAGAGATCTAGATAGAATGAGGAACAAACCGTGAGAAGTCTAGCATGATACAAACCTTGGTAATGCTTCCTAAAGAGACATTGTTATCTGGGTCTAGATTTAAGAATGTATTACAGGTATGTATCTTTTCACTCCTTTTATGCATAAGCATGTAAAACTTTATTTCATTGGTTGTATCATTAAAGAGTTGCTGTGACTTAGATGTGTAGCTATGCAAGATTGACTGTATGAAGATAGGTTACCCAGGGACGTGTCCCCAGGCGAAAATCCCCCGTCCCTATACTGGGGACATTTTGGGGATGCCCCCCCCCCCCGTCCCCAAAAATTGCAATTTCCCAAGAAACGTCCCAGAAACTTGGGGATGGCAGTGATTCTCAAAGGGGACGCCCCTCTGTCCTTGGGAGAGTTGGAGACGCTTGTGACGTCCCCTAACTGTCCCGGGGGCAGCCAGCCACCCCGTTTTTCCCAGTACATTCAAAACTAAAAAGACTCAAATCCTTTAAAAAAAAACATTTCTTATTTCTTTTTGTGGGCCCCCACACCTTAGCAATAGTGCATAAGTGTGATAAATTTAATACACATTTAACTACATATGCCAATTCTAACTACAACAACAAGAAGTTTGGAAAACATTGGAGATAGGTGCTGCAACAGATCTGGGCAGCAAGTACAACTCAATTTCACAAACACCCGATACTTGGTAATGTATATGAAAGCGATTATAGGTCTGTAACACTGGATTTTTAACAGATATGAGGGTCAAACATGTCTAAATCACTGCCCAAAACACTTAGAAATAATGAGCAGCAGCCTTTTAATAAATTTCACAAACACTTAGAATTTGGTAGTGTGTAAAAAAGTGGTTGCTGGTCTGCAACATTAGATAGGTCTGACCAAAGCAGGTCAAAACAGCTACAAACTTCATCAAACACCTTCCGAAAACATCAAAGAAGACCTCCCAACATTACCCAGCAACAACATACACCACCAACACCACCAAACAGCAATAAAGGGGCCAAGAAATGCAGGGAATCATACCCAGCATTTATTTTCTCTATATTTTATATAGCTATCCCCTTTGCCGTCCCCCAACCGTCCCAAAAATTGGCAAAAAAAATCAGTCTTGGAAATTCGTCTTGACGTCCCCTGTCCTCCCCGTCCCGGAAACTCAGGGTAACATAGATTATCATCAATTCCTTACTTTTTCACTCAGCATCAATAAGACACAGTTTGTGCAGTTTTGAATTTGTTGATGTATAGTTGTAGGTTTTAATTTGTATCTTTATTTTCTATTCGCAAAACTCCTCGTTTGGCATAGGTAGTGAGGATGTTGGTAAAGGTGGAATTCGATTTTATGTCAGTCAATTACATTTGCTTGAAAGTTTCTAAAGCCTTTTTTAACCAGTATGTTAGAGCATACCTTTGTTAAGGCATTGCTGCAAGTGCAACCATGCAACTCAACGAAAGTCTTAAGAGATCACTCGGAGCTAGGCATTCAATTCCTCCATTCACTTGCTTTATCATAGCCTCTCTAGATGCCTCAGTCTGCATGTATCTTCCTTTAGACTTTTACCTTCCTCATTTTAGTTTTTAAATCCTTGAGTTCATTACCCTGTGTAAAGACTTTGGTTTTTCTGAAGAAGCTTAAGTCAAAATTCATCCCAGTTTTATGGGGAGCTGTTGTGACCTATTTCACACATCGTCCCATTGCAAATGGGAAACCCCTATTTTTTTTGCTTTTTAGGGTTTTGCTTTGGCATCGCAACTGCTAATCACCAATCTTTTTGCAAATGAGGAGTTAAGAGTTTTTGAGAAGGATCCCGAGCCAATTAGAGAGTTCATGCTCAAAATAGTGTTTGAACATTGTCAAAGTGCTTAGAAGGTCTGAAGGATGAGGATAGCAATTGCTTTGGGTCATTTTAGACAACTTTCTATTTTTAGGAAATTTTGCTTTATTTTTTTTTTTCTAAAATTAGAAAGTTTTGTTTTGGGCACTTTGGGCCCAATCCGGGAAGCAGCTTTTTTGGCTTACTTTTTGCTTTTTTTTCGCTTTTTGCTTTTTTTCTGCTTTTTTGAAAGTGGGATTAGGGTTTTGTTCCTCAAGTCATATCATCAATGCCCATGTCTTCAGAATTGAAAAATTATGTCTCCATATACAAAAAGCAAGGTAGAAACCCTAATTAGGGTTATGTTCCAAATAAGCATGGCATAGACATGGCATGAATATGGCTGATCAAACATAAAGGTAATAATAGAAGTAGGCACATGGCTGTCCATAGCCAAAGTTCGCCCAAATTGGAAGACATGAAGCAAGCATGGCAAGAAGGAGATGGATGTCCAAGCTTCCTTGAACTCCGCCCAACATTTGGAAGGTGTGGCAAGAAGCAAAGATGGCAAGAGCTGCCTAAACCCCGCCTTGGACATGACCAAACATATGCCAACTCCGCCTTGGCATGAAGACTTCAAATTCCACCTGTCCAAAAAGAAGCCAAGTCCGCCTTGGCACGAGACTCTCCAAGTCCACCTTGAAGGCAAGGGCGCATGGCAAAGAAACATCAAAGTCCGCCTAGCTGGTGTAGGAGCACCTAATAAGCCATCATGCCTCAATGAGGCCAAGTTTGAATCTTTCAAGTTTCAGTAGGTAGAAAGGTCATGAATAAGGTATAATAAACCATTTAGAATGGATTTGTATTAGGTTTGTGTGTTTAGAGGTCATTTGGTGTCATTAGTCCAAAATTGTCAAAAAAAGACCTACTTATGTTGTCATTAGGAGTTCAAGATGTAAATAAGCTTTTCATGGCATTGTGTTGATGTAATAAGGGTGGTGTTCATGATTTAAAAATGCTCAAGTCATTTGAAGAACCTATACAAAGTTTGGAGTCATTATACATCAAAATGTGAAAGACCTACTTATGTTCATGTTTAGAGGTCATTTGGTGTCATTAGTCCAAAATTGTCAAAAAAAGACCTACTTATGTTGTCATAAGGAGTTCAAAATGTAAATAAGCTTTTCATGGCATTGTGTTGATGTAATAAGGGTGGTGTTCATGATTTAAAAATGCTCAAGTCATTTGAAGAACCTATACAAAGTTTGGAGTCATTATATATCAAAATGTGAAAGATGTCTTAAAGTTGTCAAGTATTGTCAATTACAAGTGTAAAAGTTGTATTCATGCCTCCAACGGTCACAAGGAGTTTTGAAATTCGGTTTGATTGGTTATTATGGTTGTTTGAGTCTATAAAAGCTTGTAAAACCTCAGTGGAGGGGTTGATGGTCGTTGTAATAAGAAAGAGATCAATAAAAAGCTTGGAGTATTCTGCAAATTCACTGTTATTTCAGACGTACAGTCCGTTGTATTGAGTTTTTCCATGCTGTAATTTATACATTGAAGTTGCAAACCCATTTGATGTATTAAAGGAGTGAAACCTCTGTCATTTCATGTTGGTTTCATTTAATTTCATGCAGTAGAGACAAAGATATCTTGTTTTTTTTTAAAACTGTCAATATCCCAATCTAGGGTAACCCGAGACTGAGGAAAATGATTTATGTTTTATTTCCACGTTGAATAACCACTCCAATGGATGGAAAATCCTTTGCATATATGTACCTAATTGAATAGGTGAGTTGGGAGAAAGATCTCCCTATTTGGTTGAGTTTGTTGGATGCTTTGCATCACTAGTCAAAGAAAGAGGTTAGCAAACCAAGAGCAAACTCCTACTCGCAGTTAAGAAAGATGGCAAGAGTTAATTAGATTCCGACCTAAGGTTAGGTCAGCAGCATGTTGGAAGGATGGCAAAACATAAGCAAAGTTCGCTTGGCAAGGAAAGACTCAAGTCCGCCCAGCATGTTAGCATTGTCTAAAGACCTTCGAAGTCCGCCATGCCAAAGAGGAGATGGCAGCACATAGGCAAACTCCGCCTTGTCCAAGCATGTGCCAAGTCCGCATTGGCAAGGAAACCATCAAGTCAACAGAATCAAGGAGATGTCTAACAAAGTTTGAAGTCCACCTAGAGATCCTTAAACCTCGCCTTACATTATGAAAAACAAAGCCACCAAGCAAAAGATAAAACATGTCTAAGGCTGTCCAAAATCTGCCAAGACAAGAAGGATAAAAGCAAATAAAGCAAGTAAAAAGCATGGTTTAGATTGTCCAAGACAAAGCATAAAAGAAAATTGTCTTGACATCCATGAAGTCCGCCAAGACAAGGAGAGAGATAAAAGCTAATAAAACAAAGCTGCCAAAGAAACATGTCCAATACACTCCAAAGTCAGCCCAGCCTGAGGAAAATATGGAAGTTATAAAGCAAGTCATGACATGAAAAGCAATGTCCAAGCTTCCTCCAAGTACGCCATCTAGACAAAGTTGCAAGGAAAGAAAATCAGGAAAAGCAAACAATAAAGCAAAGCCAAAACAAAGTTGGCAAGACTTCCTCCAAATCCGCCAAAGAAGAAAGACATGGTTAGAAGAAAGAGATTGGCTTGTAAGCTCTCAAGTTTGCCTAGGTGGGAAAGGTAAAAAGCATGGCAAAGTTACCTTGAACTTCACCTAGCTTTAAGATGGATATCCAATGCACTTCAAAGTCTACCAAAGACACATGTAAAGACATGGGCAAACAAACTTCTAAATCCACCATGTAGAAAAGCAAGGCAAGGTTACAAGAGGGATAAAAGCAAAACACATGGCAAAGAGAAGAATGTCTTATGCCTAGCAAAGTCCGCCTAGGCAAGGAAATGTGGGGGTTTGGCATGATAAAAGATAATAAAATATTGCCAAGATAAATTGCACAAACACAAGTTGGCGAGATATTCCAAGTTTGCCTAGGCATAAATGGAATATGTGAAGATGCCTAAACCAGATGAAAATTCACCCATGACCTATGGGTGAGACATGAAGATGTCCAAACTCTCATGAAGTCTGCCATGCCACCATTGGCAAATGGCTTGGGAAATACGAAGTTCACCTAGAGCAAATTGGCAAAATAGTGTGACAAGTTCGCCCATGGCTAAAGGAATAACAATTTCAACAAGAAAGAACATAAAATCAACCATTGAAGGGTCAATTAATTGAATGGGTTGGAAAATAAATTCAACACTTCGAAAAAAAAAAATTAAGTGTGGAATTTTTCACAACAAAAGAAATAAATTTTGACTAAGTGTTGGAGAGGAAACGGGAAGAAAGAAGAAGAAAGAGGAAAAGTAAGGAGAAAATGAATAAAATCCTTGTCCATGGGTGGATTATGTCACAAAACAAATTCAGAATTGAAGGCAAATCCACAGGCAAAGTGTGTTCGAGCATAGAAATAGCCAAAATTTTGGCTAGGTGCTAGATGGTCCACATGAAGGTGTCACAAAATGAAAATGAATAGCCAAAAGTATAGGGAATACTTCACAGAGAAAACTCCAAAATTTCCTTCATTGTGGCGAAGGCACAGGGAAATTCTTCTCCAAAATCAAGGCACTTGAAAGAGTTTTCAGGCATCAAGAAAGAAATGTCTTCAAACTTGGCGAAAGTATAGAAAGAAATTCCCGACTTCTTGAAGGATTTCATCTCTTGAAGAGTCAAAGACAAGCTCCCAAACATCACCAGATAGTGGCAAGAAGACTATTCCAAACAAATTTTCATACTTAGGCAATTTTTCGGCACAAATTGGAGAATTCAAGGAGGACATTCAATTGTTCCAAGTCAACATGTCCAGGTTCAATGAACCTGACTTATCCGGAAGCTTCTAGAGGGCACACTTCACAATGTAACAACCTTCTATTTTATTATTGGTTTACATTTAGCAAGAAGGACAAGTGTCCTCAAATGTAATATTCTCATTGGTCAAGGGGTAGTTAGTTGTAACAAACCCTAATTAGGGTTTTATTTTGTAATCTCGACCGTTGATTTGAAATCAATCTTGGCCATTGAATTGTAATTGGGGAGCCTATAAATTGAGCTCACCTCCTCATTTGTAAATTATGGGAACATGTTGCAAAACATGTTAAGATAAGTAATTGTTGTTTATGACTACCAAAGTAATAAGTAATGCATTGTTCAAATTGATGGTGATTACTTCTCTTATTTTGGAGTTTTGCATGGCTAATAATGGTTGCTCTTAGATTTTATATGCACAAGAGCTCAATTAAGAACGGGTTGTGGTTGTGTAATTCGGCAGAATGTAGACGCTTGATTGATTGATCACTATTATGGAGGGATAGGGAAAGAGGTCTATTTTATAGAGAGCACCCTAGAAATGGAGGGCTAAGATTAAAAGGTGGAAGGATAAGTGGTTAGCTCAAATTAGAGGGTAGGTGTAGGAAATAGGAAAATATTAAGAGAGGTGGCTAAAGGTAAATTAAGAGATGAATATCAAGTGTCATGGAGGGAAAAAGCTAATGAATTTATTAAATAAATAAAGATTTATTTAATTAATAGAAGAGGTGGGGCCTATTAGATAAATAAAATATTTATTTAATTTAGGGAAAGGATAATTTAAATAAATAAAAATATTTATTTAAATAGGGAAAGGCTAGAAAAGGATTAATGAATTAATTAAATAAATAAAAATCTATTTAATTTATAGAAGGCTTAGGATAAAATAATTAAATAATTAAAATATTTATTTAATTAGGCTAGGACAGTTTTAGGTGTCTACAATTTCCTTTCATTGATTTGTATTGTTATTGATCATTGATTAGTCTTCAATTGGGATTGATGATCTTGTTCAATGATAGTCTATTAATACATTGATGCCATATTTTTTCTTAAACAAATGTCTACCTCTTTGATTAGAAACTTGAGGGTGTGAGGCACTGATACTCAATGATTTGCTGAGTGGTATCTATTGTTTTTTGACAATGATATGGACATTGATACATGTCTTATATCATTGATACATGTTTTCATGACAAAGAGGAATTTATATGATCACCGTTGTATCATATTGTTGTGGTAGGGATTAAGAGTCTCATGCTTGAAATCCTTTGTTTTGCGCATTCTTGAAACACCTAGGATGCTTGCAAGTCTTTATGCCTTGATGGACGGTCAATTTGAAGATGTCATGCTGACTGTCCTTTTCAATGGTTGATGAACAAAGATGTATAAGGTTCATCATTCTTCTTGAGGGGAATCAGCATATGGTACTAACCCTTATTTCTCCTAAGGTAATTAGGAAACCATCTTATTTATAAGACTTCACGGATTCCCTAATATCTTTTTCTTCTTGCTAACATATAAGCATAGCTACTTCTAACAACTAGTCTTTTATTGGTTATTGGTGTTCAAGGACTGCCACTCCTAAACACACACTTGTTAAGCTCTTTACTGTTGGGTCTAAGATGGGGACATCGCATAGGAGGGTGAAAGTAATGGTTTTACTGTCATCTTCATATTTTTCTCTATTGAGCTTTTAGTTCACCATTAGCAATACTTGCATAGGCTCTAGTTGGTAGCCTAGGCTACAAAATATTTCAAGGGGTAGGTAGGAAAATTAGTCTTATGAACCATCTTAGTGTTAGCATGCCTTGGCTAAGCTTAGGCCTAGTAATAGAGGAGTATCTAATGTACTTAAAGGACTATTTTGGTTTTAGTTTAATGACCCTTATCCTTCAACAACATTGTCTTCAAAATCATCCTGGAGTAAAAGTACCATGAGAATGGGTAGAATATGGGTTAATTTGCATTCCATTCATTGAATTTGGATCACGTGGATATGAATTAGTAAATATATCTTGCATGATCAAGTAAATTGATGCTTATCTATGTTGATGTTTGCAAGAATGCATTCTTGTGTTTTCTCCATGTTTGCGATTAATTCATGTTATGTTTACCTCTGAGGATAAATGTGATTGAGATGGAACTGAGATTTCAAAATGATTTTTTGATAGGTAGGCAAAGATTGTTGCTTCTGTCTTCATATGTATGTTATATGTATCTTGTGTGCCCATGATATCATTACTTTAGTGTTAAAAATGTAGATATATCATGCTGCACAAATTTCATTACTCCTACTAGATTTGGATTGCTAGTTGTTCTCGTGCTGGACTGGGTCTTCTTCATGTCAAGAAGAATTTCGAGGAAGTGTAAATACTTTGTGGTAGGGTGGATACATGCTCTGACAATGTTCTTGTCCATGGTGAGCTCGAGGGAGATGAATGTCGGGATTTCTAGTCATGGTGGTCATCATGTTTTGTACATTGTGCATTCATTGTATTCCACATTGTGATCCATTGTAAAGATACATGTTTCCTTATCTTCTACCTTGTTATTTCCTTATGTACTCTGACTTTATGTCAAAATGTATATTCATGTCTCTCATTTTGTATATTTGAACATGTGGAATTAATTTATGCTTGATTATGTGTGTTTTGTGGATTATGTTAATTTGGTATTATGGTGGGCCTTACACCCTATGTAATATGCACTATGGACTTTAACCCAATATTTTCACTCTTTCCTCTGAGTAATTTTGTCAAACAGTTTGCTTGCATGTATGGAGTGATTGTAGCAGGATAAATTTATACAAGATACAAGGTCTAGATGCTTTTTTTAGGCATATGAAACACTCTCATACATCCTGATGATGGATCACAGAGTGTGATCCGAAACATTGATGCATAAAAGAAACACACAGTCAAATCCATAAACAGCTTGGTAATCAACTAATGGATTGTGGAAATCTGATTAAATTAATATGAAACACAACTTGAATAACAGAGCAGAAATAAATGGTAGAGATAAACGAAATATTCTGTCATTAGAAAAGACTGATTTTCTGACCTCAACCAGTTGTTTAAAGCTTGAGCAGATAGAAAGATTAACCTTCAACAATCAGTAGAGAGTAGTGAGAATGTTTGCTGTCCTTAAATCTGATATTAATGAAGTCTTAACTTGATTACTGGAAATAGAGTTTTACAATAGCACTCTAATCAGTGAATAGACAATGCACTTAACTGGGATATAAACTCCCCTGTCCAGGGGCAACTCTGGAAATCCATTTGCTATGCCAAACACTTTCAGTTACTATGAGTAGTTTTTCAACAGAGATGCAGATATGGATTTGCGATCATATATTTGGTCGACCAGCTACCAAAAAGACCGGAGTTCTCCCTACCACAACCTCCAAGCTACCCAAAATCCTCCAAAATACCAGCAAGTGTATTCAATACTCCTGGCGGCTGGGGTATTCTATTATTGCAGGTGGAAATTCTTCAGAAAATATGTGAAATAGCCCTTCTATTGGTCACGAATGGCCTGTAAATCACCGCATGCTCCCTCCATTAGATCAAACACTTAGTAGATATGGTGGGCGATTTATATTAGTATTGGCTGCTAGTATAAATCTGCTCGCACTTCCAGGACTTAACAAGCTCTAGTGAGTTATCCTTTCTTCCAATGTCAGTGTTCAATAAAAGATATGCCCAAGGAAAAATGTTTAAAAAGCAACAAACTTAAAATGATACCAAACTTCAAGCAATGAGCTGAAACCCACGCCTAGGGCATATAAACAATTACACTCATCTAACAAAGGACCCTCTAAAATCAACACTAGACACTCTTAACCCCAATCGCCTAACAATATTTTTCATTAATATTTATTAAAATCCTCATTCAATCTTCTTACCATCAAAGCATTCGTAAAACATTAACCTCTAGGCATTCAATCACAAACGACTTGCAAAATCTCAAAACCACAAAGAAATGTCAATGATGACTTACACATCTTCCAAACCTTGATCATTTAATCTGACAATGAAATCTAAGTGTCTCCACCAAAACACCAGGTAGGGTAGATCTTCCACCACTGAAAATGATCTTCTCAAGAGGGTTTTTGTCCTCTAAAGGCTGAGATGAACCACATTTGATCTCTCAAATTACAAGGGTTTCAATTAAAGAAAAATAGAATAAACTACATAGTCTTTATAATGCCAAATGAGCTCCCAAACACCTTTTCATAAGCTTTTTTGGAAACTTTTGAGAAACTCTATTATAAAATCACTTTAGTAATTAAAAATAAGCTTTATAACTCCGAAAAGTGATCGATTTTATTTTTAAAACATTTTCGGCACTTAATTCACTTTTCAACATCTCATCATTTAAAACTTTCTGTTTTCTTTCCAATGAGCTATAATATTTAGGTGTCTAAAATTTTTCTAATTAAAATAGCAACCTTAGTAAAACAAATTATATATAGATCACAAATTTACCCAAGTAGCGACAATGGTCAATATGCATCGGAATCAGAAAATTACTGTGCAAGAGTGATATGGAAGATGAATGATTATAATTGGACCTGATCAAGTGACTAAAAATAGATGCTTCCTCCAAGAATCTTGGAGAACACACTGGAAGCTGTAAATAACATCTGAAAGTGTCATATAACTCCTCTAGACCAGCTGAGCTCACAGGTAATATCAAACAACCTTTTTGATCAAGCTGACATACACACCCAGAAGGTTAGTGCCAACTACACTACAAGAGAACCTGAAACTGAGGACATTACACCTTACTGCTGAGTGGTGGAGTTTGGTGGTTTTAGAGGCCATACAACAACTCTTGTCATACCATGTACTAGAGGGGTGTGTGAAGTGGTTGAATGAAGGGCTGCTCCTTTGGAGGTTTTCTTAACTGTTTGTGAGGCAATTTGATCATAGAAAATCACGTCATGCATTTTGGAAGTGAACTTTGGGAGATTTGATAAGAATTTATGAGGTTGTACCCATTGTACCAGCAACAAAATGCTTTGTTTCAGACCTGTTTTATACCTGAATTTATTTATCAGCTGTCTTGTCAATTGTCTATTTAATTTAGTACATTTTGTGCAAAATCGCACACACACCTGCACATCTGACCCCCATCATCACCATATCTAAAACTCTGCCTGTGTATCCTCTTCAAGTCCCTCTTGGAAATTCTGCACATGCATCCCCTTCACCGGCATCCTGGAAACTCAGACAAACACTGATTGAGAATACAGAAAGCTTGTCCAAGTTTGGGGATTTTCCATAGCTGCCCTTATCAATTTTCCATTTCTTGATGATGATGAGCAAAGTTTTTTCAGAGCTTATATATTAAAAGTTGATAATATATGTATTTTTTAAGTAGTTTTTGAGCTTTTTGTATCCATGTTTCCATTACTTGCCACTAATGTAAAATGTGTAATATACATGATGAAATTGCTGAATTTGAAGTTTGTTTCTCGAGTCTAGGCTTCTTGTGCCTATTTGATTGATTGTAATATGGTGTAAATTCACTAAGTTGACTCCAGCATTAGCTTCTAGAAGTTTATCTTCCTATTGTCAATAGTCATCACAAAATGGTGTTTTAGTTCAGTGTTTATAGCTTTTACAGATCGACTAATTGTGCTGAATATCTCTAATGTTTGAGATAACCATAATGGGAATCGCTGTCCTTCAAACTCTTCCCAAGGCTATTTGGTAGCTCCCCCATCTTTGTCTATGTCTCTTCTAATGTTTAGCTCTTCCCTAGTTTGCTTTTGTAGTCAACTATCTTTAACAAACATCTCCAAGGTGACCCTCTCGCTAAATTTTTGCTGGACAATCTTTCTATCTGTTGACAAAACTTGGGTTCTAAGACTTTGTCAATTGTGAGTTGTTAGAAATGTTTGGACATATTTGATATTTCAAATTGTATGATTTTTTAAGGTCACACATAAACAGAAGCTGCAGATATGTTACTCAGATATGCAATTGGAAAACATCTTTTCCAGCACCAATTTGAGGGTTTCCTCTTAACCTCAGACTGGATTGTATTCCCTTTCTCACGCTATAGAAATTGCTCAGAATTATCACAGTTTGTGCTTGTCGCGTCTCTATAATGAAAGAAAAAATTATTCTATAAAATTTAACAGTGGAGGTATCTGATCAGGCGGAGAGGTTATATATTCACTTGTTGGCTGTTAATTTCAATCTTGTGGAGCGAGTAATTCATTTGTGCTTGTTCCATGAAAGACAATCAGACATTGTATGCAACGCATATTCAAAGAAAGAGTGCAATATATATGGAAATAAGTAATGCTATTGATATTAACAGGTACATGGAGGTTCTAGTGGGATTGGAACATTTGCCATTCAGATAGCCAAGCACATTGGAGCAAAAGTTTTTGTTACAGCAGGTAAGCAGAACTTGTTTGTTTAATAAGGTATATTATATGCAAATCAGCTACTTCACAATTGAATGATTGGCTTTTCAGGAAGTGAGGAAAAGTTGAAACGCTGTAAGGAGCTTGGAGCCGATGTTGCTATAAATTACAAGACAGAAGATTTTTTGTCTCGTGTAAAGGAGGAAACCGGAGGGAAAGGTAAATGGTTAGTGATGTCAGCTGTCAATATATTGCAACTCCTTTTTTGGTTTTGGGTACAATGCGTTTAAAAATTAAACTAATCTATGCTTATTCCAGGTGTTGATGTAATACTGGACAATATTGGTAGTTCTTATCTTCAGAGGAACCTAGATGCTTTGGGTCTTGATGGGAGACTATTTATTATTGGTTTCCAAGGAGGTTCTGTCACAGAGATCAACTTGTCAAGTGTATTTGCAAGGCGACTTACTATCCAAGGTAGAGGCTTGTTTGCAGATGAATATTTTGGATAACTGGGTTGTCAACTTAATTGTGTATTAACTTATCTTGCCTTCTTTCTCATCTTTGTGACGATTTCTATTAGAATGATCAGAACTCATAGTAAACACTATCCTATTACTTAGTATTTTTTATCTTTGTGAATATAACTTGCTTTTGAAATCAGCCGGTGGATTGCGGGGTCGGACTGCAGAGAACAAGGCACATATTATTGCTAACATACAGAAACATGTCTGGCCTGCCATTGAAGAAGGAAAAGTAAAGCCTGTGATTCACATATCACTTCCTTTGTCACAAGTGGCAGAGGGCCACAGGATTATGGAATCAAGTTCTCACGTTGGAAAAATACTACTTACCATATAGCAATTGTCAAGCAAAGAGGACGGAATATTACATTTTCTCCTGCCATCTTAATTTTCATTTACTGAGAGTGAGAGCTAAAGTGGAATATGCTATTTAGTGCACCTGTATCTATTGGAGGCATTGTAGTAACATGTTCTTTACTTTTGTTCTGTGCCTTGATTATACAGAAAACTTGTCCGGTGACTTATCTCATGGTTGTTTCAAGGTGATAATTCATCTTATATGGATAGTACAATTTTGTTGAATGTCTGATTGAGAGGGAGGGAGAGATGGTCCTATCAGGATTCACAAGATCAAGGAATATAAGGAAAATGAAACCTAGTTATTATCTGGTAGAACTAACAGAGTGTAAGAAAGGAAGAAAGATCCTAGAATGATCTCACCTAAACACAAATTTAGGGTAAAGCTTGAAATGCTGTAGTTAGTGTCCTCTAGATTTATTTGCATATAATCACATTCTTTGACATTCCTCCATGGCAAAAATTGTCAGAAATGCCTTGCTCATTAACCCAAGCATTATTAAGCATGACCTGATCCCCATATACATTTCAGAAATCCTTTGGGATCCACGAAGGACTTAAAATTTAAATACATAAAAATCTAGCAGAGGTCTGAAATATCCAAACTTTGGACTCACCTAGATATGTATGAGTCTGAATAAAAAACTCAGCAGTTAAGTATTTTCATGGTGTCAGCCAAAACCTAGAAGCTTGGTTATTGTAAAATGGTATGGTGTTGAGAGTCCCATAGTTGAAAAACTGACTCGGCAATGACTCGGCAAGCTCAAAAAAATTTAAAAACTTGCAACTCGCAAAAATTCGGGGAAAAACTCGGCAATAACTCGGTAACTTTATCGAACAATTGAAAATACGGTCATATAATCATATTACATTTTAACTAGTTATTCAGTCATATAATAATACTACATTTTTATTCGCACTCAAAAACCAGATGAAAACCTTGGTGCATCCTATCTCATGGCCAAAAAATAGAAGTTGCGAATCAAATTTGTAATTCCTGACGAGTTTTTCTTGAGAAATAGGGTTTAACCCGCGAGATTTCGCAAGCATTTCCTCAAAAAATGCTGCGTCTTTTTATAGAAACTCGGAGCCAAGTTTAATGGTGAGTGACTCGGCTAGGGTTTTGACTTGAGACTACTTTGCTTGGACATGCGAGATAGCCATGAGCATTTACAAGTCCTGAAAAGTTCTTGTATTTGGATTTTGAAAGGGGAAACACTGTATCGTTCATGGGAAACGATGGAATGGTATAATTTTACCAATGGTTTGGTGCCATGGTCTAAGGTTCCATAAGCACAATTTGAAAAAGCAAAGTATAATAGGCTTTATGTAGGTGTCTAGGCATTTCACAAGTGACGTTGAACCAAAACGTGAAAACCACGATTGACCTAAAAAAGGTTGTTCGACTTGAAAGTTTCAGATATTATATAACTGCAGATGATCCAGTCCATTGACAAATACTTAATAAGCTTTCTAGGTGATTGAGGATAAAGTTGTGCACCTAAACAACTGGCCATCTTTGTTAATTACCCGCAACCACCCGATTGACACCGCATTTGCTTGGAGAATACTCAGCTCTTGGGCCAAGAAGATAACTACTTGGAAAAAAAAAACCTAAAGAAATGATAGAAATTGACAAATTCCCTAACCTTAATCATGATGATAGGTGGGGTTTGAATATTTCCCACAACCCTGTTGAATTACTTCTGAAACCACTCCTTAATGGCTCCCTCTTCTTATTCTATCCTATCCTTTTCACATGGGCCACCTCTCTTGTTTCTTCCTTTCGCTCGTCATGGCACCTCCTCCTTCCTAACCTTTGCATTTTATTATTTTTTCTGTTATCGTTGTCCTTTTCATTTTATGCTGTGTGCTTTTTTAACGTTTTTATAGCATTGCTATTTGCGGTTGGCTTTCTTTGTGAATTTCAATTTGTTAACGATTTTCATTATTGTTAAAATTTGATTAGCGTTTATTATGAATTTAGAATAATAATTACAATATTATTATGATTATTATTATTATTGGTTTTTCAAAAATTAATATTATATTTAATGAATATTACAAGTATTAATTTGTATTTTATGCTTTACTACCATACTTATATTTAGAGGAATATATGTAAATTTTGTCCAAATATATCATATTTGTTCATTATTTCACTTAAAAAATTATTATATTATAATTAATATTAAATTATTATTAGAATATGATTATATTATTATGTTTCAATATATTTTTATATTTCTATTAAATTCTTTAAAAAGCTCAAATCCAATTATTTTTGTTTTCAAAATACTTGATTTTTATAAAGTTGAGGTTGATATTTTTGAACTTAATATATTGTAGAAATTATTTATGTACCATAAAACATTTGGTATTATGTAAACAAATTTTTTTTTAGGAATGATCTAGACTTTTTAGATTTTTTAATATTTAAAAGAAATATCTATTTTAAATAGTTTGTTTTTTAATTTATAATATTATAAATAAAGTGATTTTTTATATAGATATATAAAATTAAATAATTTTTTATTTTAAAAAATACAGGGAATAAAATCAATTAGCTAGGATTTTATTCACACCATCTAAATTAAATTAATTTTGTATACTTTTTTTTCAATTATTCTATTTTTTAATATTTTTTGGAAAACATAATTTTTAATCATTTTAATATAAAAAAACCTATTCTCACTCGAATGTTTATATTATATTATAATTATTAATATTACTTTATTAAAATGAGAACTATAGTTAATATGGCATGCATATAATAAAATAATATGATTTTATAATAATAATAATTCAAAATTTGTTCAAGGGGTTGAGCTTAACTGGTTAAAACATTGGGTTCTCACTGTGGAGACCCAAGTTCAATTCCCAATAGGGACATATGAAGTGGAATCCTAAGCTGTGACTCTTGGCCTTCCATAGGATGGGGAAGGTCTTGGGGTCAATCTAATCAAACATAATAATAATAATAATTCAAAGATATGTAATGGGGATGGGGCCCCCTACTATGTCCCCACTGGTTCATAGCTCCAGTCAAAAGCTATTCAGGCTTCGGCCTATTACCGATAAAAAGAAAAAATAATAATAATAATAATAATTCAAAATTTTAATAATTAAGAATTACAAGAAGTATTTCTATTACAATACTATGAAGGCAAATATTCGCCACTACATGGCACTTATTATTATATTATTACATTTTTTATATTTTTGTTGAAGTCTTGATCAAAGAAAAAAATCTTTTAAGATTACATTATCATTGTCTATGCTGAATTTGAATGCTATGTTGCAAATCCTAGTTCCAACCAAAAAATCCTAGATCTACAATGAAATTCAACAAAACATCAATGAAGAACCATAAAATATGCAAAATCATGAAATAGACCAAATGATACCTGTAGGCACTAAAAAATGGTCAACACTTGTGGTTTCATACTTTAACATATCTACATGACCTTATTTTTAGGGTTTTTGCATTTTACTAACACTTCCTCCATGTTGCACATTTGGTCTTTATCATTTGTCAACATTGTGTCATTCTTCTACTTTCTCTCCTTCAGTTGTTTCAATTTAAGTCTTATCGATGCCAATCTCAATTGTCATTTCATGATCATGGTTAGCTATCAATGTCATAAAATCAACATTTTTAACCTTAATCAATTTTGATTAGCATTCGCCTCAATCAATTCCAATCAATTCTCAATGTCATGTCATCAATCATTATCAATCAATTATTCGCTATCAATCATCAATCGATTTTCCATTAATCATTTATCTTTGTGAATTTTCGTTGTCAATTCAATCATTAAATCCTTATCTTGATCATGTTAATTATTTCACGACATCATCTTGATTTATGTCTCTCTCTTAGGGTTTAATAATTCTTACAATGATACTCTGTTAGGAGCAGACCTTGTTTTTGATTAAGGAAAAACAAGTTTTTAAGGGACCAAAAACCCTTTACAAGACAGGTTTTAGAAGGAACTGCAACCCAAACCGAAAGATAAACTTGAAAGTCCACTCAAAGAAATAGAACACAAAAGAGACTCGGCACAACCAATCAAAAGAAGGGGAACAACATAAGAAAGACCCCCACCAAAAACCAGCGGCTGCAAAAAAAGGAGCAGACCCTGTTAGGAGTCACTCGGTTAAGGGATTTACCTCAACCCTGTTAGAAGCTTTGATTTGCTAGGATCAACCTCGCAAGAGGATTTATAACTTAGATATTGAGTCACCCTGTTAGGGGATTTTACAATGTGAGGCCTATTAGGACCTACCCAGTTAAGAGATTTTAGTTGTTGTATTTGTTAGAGAACAACAATGAATGATCTGTGTATAACACTCAACTGCTTGCTTGATTAGATCTAATTAAGTTCTAAGTCTGCATCACTCTGGTAGATCTTCTTACACACCCTGGTTCGACTTCACACACTTTTCAAAATCATCGACACTCCAAAACATCAACCTTACCGACATAAATAACCTTTACAACTATGTCGGCATCAAAACCCTAAGACTTACTACATAGATCATCACAAATCTTTACAACTCATTAAAGATCATCATATGGATTATTACAATCAATTACAAATCAATATCAGTTGTTGAATGATCATAAATTATCACAACAAGTTGATCTGGTACAAAATCAAACCCTTAGCACATTTCGCTAAGCACTTTGCACATTCCCAAGAAATTCGATCTCCAAACGTGCCAAAACATTTTTCAAACACATCACGTGGTTTGTGCCATGTTATCATCAACATGTGAACTTGATGTAGATCACCGCCAAACCAAAAATCATTATCGGTCAAGAGTATTCTTTACCGATCCTTAAACCCTTATCAAACCCTGACAAAAAGTCAACAAAAATTCAAAACATGCCTTCCAGTAACCATCATAGGATGCGATTCCAATTACATACTCAAATCCATCATAAAATCTTTTGTTTCAAACCACAAGTCACCAATCATCACCAATTACCCAATTCCATCAAAACTTATCTGCTTTACTAATTAAGGTCTTAATTCCCAGTCTTGTTGGTAAACCTTGTCAAACTGTCAAACTCTAATTCTGGTAGACCAAGTCACTTAGCCAACAAGTCAATCATCAAAAACCATCTGTAAACATCATCAAACATCAGTTGACCCTGATTGCCATCAATGACAACACAAGTAACTGATCATGACATCTTTCCTCTACCGATACAGTCATCCATCATCATCTCATCTTCATCAGTTATGCTAAACATGCCAACAATCTCTCCCTTTGGCATTGATGGCAACACTAAATATCAACATTCTCAACACATATTGTTTTGCTTTGTTCTGGACCTTCTCTACAACTCTTCTCCTCTCTATTGCACCTAATTTGTCGGTTACACTTTATCTTTAATTACACATCTTCTCCTCCTGATCATATGTCTTTTCTTATGACTAATCATATTTCTTCTCCCCCTTTGACAACAATGCCAAAGGTGCATAAGCATCACAAATCATCAAATCTGCTAGTGTTATCTTCAACATGTCTGCAAACTCATCTAAGTTGCTCCCCCTACGGAGTAGCCTACATCTCATCAATCCAAAATGAAAAATAGTCATGAAGCCAACTAGATTGATGCATCTTGCATTCTAGTTCTTCTGAGTAGGGATTTGGCCCCTAATTTACCTCTAAGATACTCAAAGGTTGTCTTCGGAAATGGTTTTGTGAAAATGTCTGCTAGCTGCTCTTTGCTTGTCACATACTCCATTCTGACTTGTTTTTCTTGTATTCTTTCCCTTAGAAAATGACATTTCAATTCTATGTGCTTTGTTCTTGTATGTAACACATGATTTTTTGAAATATTATTTTGCACTAGCATTATCACAGTAAATAGTTATCGGTGCAATTCATTGATGCAACAACATACTTTGTCTATGTTGTTGACTGAGAAAAACAAGTTTTCTTCTTACTTGTTCAAGCAACCAATCTGCCTCCAAGAAGAAAAGCTCCACCAATAGTGCTTTTCCGGTCATCAACATTGCCTATCCAATCTACATCAGTAAAGACATTCAAAGAAAAATTTCCTTTATAAGGATACCATAAACCATAATCTATTGTGTCTTTCAGGTACCAGAATATCCTTTTCACCGCTACCAAGTGAGTCTCCTTGGGATCCTTTTGAAATCTAGCAACCAATCCAACAACATGTGCAATATCCGGTTTGCTATGAATGACATAATGCAATTTACCAATCATAGACCTGTATTATTTATCATCAACAAATAAATGGTGAATCATCATGTTTAGACAACTTGCATCCTGTCACCATCGAAGTACCAACCAGTTTGCAATCCTCCATTCCAAATGTTTTCAACACCTCTTTGACATACTTACTCTGATAGAAAAATTCCACCATCCAATTGTTGGACCTGCAACCCAATGAAAAATTTAATTTCACCAATAAGAGACATCTCAAATACCTTTTTCATCTCCTCAGCAAAATCCATGCATAAGTCATCATTACCACCAAAAATTATGTCATCCACAAATACTTCAGCTATCAATACTTTCTCTCCACTAGTCTTTAGATATATGTTATTGTCCTCATTGGTACGCTAGAATCCTATCTTGATCAGGTGTGAATGCAACCTTTCAAACCATGCTCTTGGTGCCTGCTTCAATCCATATAGTGCCTTATGTAGTTTGCAAACAATATCTTTGTCATCAGACAAAGCAGATCCATCCGAGATAGTTTTGTTCTTCCTTTCCACAACTCTATTTTGTTGAGTTGTCCAGGGAGCAGAAAATTGTCTTCTTATACCATGTCTCTCACAAAAGTTATTAAACTCGCCGGATGTGAATTCTCCGCCATGATCCGGTCTCAAACATTTAATCTTCAATCATATCTCAATTTCCACTTTAGCCTTAAAGATTTTAAGCTTTTCAAATGCTTTAGATTTTTCTTTTAGAAAAGTAACCCACATCATTCTAGAATAATCATCAATGATTAGCATGAAATATCTAGCACCTTGAAAACTTTTAACTCTAGCAGGGCCACACAAATCAGTATGAATAAGGTCAAGAATATCATTTGATTTATCTTGTATACTCCTAAAAGAGGTTATGACTTGTTTACCCATTTGACATTCTTTACATACCAGATTATAGGGCTTCATAATCTTAGGTATATCCCTAACTGCCTTAGTTGAACTGATTTTCATAATGCAATCAAAATTCACATGACACAATCTTTTATGCCATAGCCAACTTTCATCAATCTGTGTAATCAAACATGTCTTCTCATCGGAGTTCAAATAAAATATATTACCTTTTGTCTATGTATCAGTTGCAATCTCCAAGCCAAATCTTTTAATGATTTTGTATTTTCCATCCTTGAACTGTAATTGAAATCCCTTACCTATCAATTGTCCTACACTCAAAATATTATGTCTCAAACCTTCAACATAATAAACAATGTCAGTATTGTTCTTACCATCCAATGATATAGTTCATTTTCCTTTGATCATACATGCTTTGTCATCTCCAAATATAACTAGACCACCATCAAATTCTTGTAAAGATAGAAACTTCCCTTTGTCTCTAGTTATATGATGTGAACAACCATTGTTAATTACCCGTTCATCCTTGTCTTCAATTTTAGCAGCAAGTGCCTTCTCTTCGAGTGTCAGATCATCTTCCTTGATAGCCAACAACACTCATTCCTTCCCATTGTCAGAACCAGTAGTAGAGTCTTCTGTCGGTTCATCATCAGAATCAGTAATGCCTTCCTCATCCGCTATGTAGCATGATTTGTCTCTGTTTTTCTTGAACTTATACTTGTTCTGATATCCAGGGTTAGGTTTAAATGATCTTCGAACTCTTTCTTCAAATCTTGAATTTCTTTTAGGACGTCTAGATGCAAAATGACCAATTTTATTACATGCAAAACATTTAAAAGGTTCCTTTCCTTCATACTTACTTCCTACCAGTCCTTTAGATACTCTTCTACCAAATAGTGCTTCAAGTTTCTCAAATTCATCATCTTCTCTCTTCATATCTTCTAATTCCTTTGCATATAAAGCTTTCCAATTTTGCTTACCAGTTGCAGATGTAGATGCATGAAAACAAGGTCCAGTCTTCACAGCTCCAGAAGGTCCAAATTCTTCAAGCTCAAAAGCAGATAGTTTCCCAACCAAAGTATCTCTGTTGACAGATATATTAGCCAATGTTCTCAACTCATTAATAGTAGTAGCCTTCATTTTGTAAGCCGGTTATAGGGATCTCGGGATTTTAGAAACAATTTCATCTTCGCTCAGAGTTCCACCACAACATTGAATTCCCATAACAATCTCATTTACCCTTTTCATGAATGCAGTAATCCTTTCATCTTCTTCCATCTTTAGGTTTTGATATCTCACTTGGTAACCATCAAGTTTAGGAATCTTTACTGTAGGATCACCTTCATTAAGAGCCTCCAACTTATCCCATATAGCCTTTCCAGATGATTTGTCGGTTAATTCCATTATTTGTTGATCAAAAAGTGCACACAAGAGGATTTCTCTTGCTCTACAATCATTCTCAAGATCCTTGTCCAGGTTTGCCGGAGGAGGATTGTCAGATCCTGGATTATAGGGTGTGACACCATTTTGTGTGATCTCCCAAATATCCTTGCCAAGACATCTCAGATGAGTCTCCATCCAAATCTTCCATACTGTATAATTTGTTCCATCAAGCCTCAGAATATCCCTCTAAAAGATAGCTCCAGAGGAATTGGATGAACTTGAATTGTTAGTCATCATAGGATCTTCCTCAAGCGGTTAAGATTTCTGCAGAGAGGACCAAAGCTCTAATACCAATTGTTAGAAAATTCAAATAACCAGAAGACAACCGAAAGGGGGGGGTGAATCAGTTGTCTTAGATTATCAGAACTATTAGCAATTAAAACTTTAATATCGGAACCCAAAATATTAATACCAGAATTCTTAAACCAAATACCACAATAGCAGTTAAACCAATTAAGCATAAACAATAATCACATAATAAAATCCATCCACATGACACCAATATTTATACGTGGAAAACCCGGTAAAGGGAAAAACCACTGTGGGAAGCCTACCCACAATCAGATAATACTTTTGAGGGGCCTCCACTTGCAGGAAGGCCAACAACCTAGAGCGCATTGCTCATCACAAAAGAAGCCTCACTGACTACATAGAAATCCAGACTACAATCTGGAGAAGTGTTGAATTGCAAAAGATAACATCTCCTATGCCTGAGTATAGTTCTGGTTAAGCTCAATACCGGAGGACTAAATCCTTTTACATAAACCCAATTCGATCTCCAATGATCAACCAAATTGTCTACCTGAATGATATTGCATTATTCGCACATTACATTCCTTGACTATGACCTCTAACCATAACCATGATGATCTACAATGAGATCTTACATCTATATATACAAACCCTCGACCATAAACAATTAGGTCGGCCACCAGATAATAAACCAATTACATAATTACAAACCATGTCGGCCTTAGACCAAACAAATAATACCCAACACATAAGACGTCCCGAAAATACATCGAGAGGTCCCATCCACACGTTACATTAAAGTCGGTCCATAACCTAGATCAACCGGGACCCAGTATAGGTCCACACGCTACAACAATGATCTCCATCCACCAAGTCTCGAATATGATCACCAATAGCATCCTGAAGCTCCACTAGAAGCTGCACCAACACCACTTATGTGATTCATCAAAGATCTTCATCAAAAGCTCTGCCGGTGAAACCCTCGCCAGAACTAGAAATTAAGCTTCTAAGCAAACATGACAATATCCGATCATCAAACCAAAACCAACCGACCAATTATGAGCATGAGTATCATGAACAAGTCAATTCCATCACCAAACTATACCAAAGCCTACCAGATCATGTTGGATCCTGATTAACTAGAAACTACTCAACCTATCGGGATGAGAAGGGTGCTGGTAAAGCATCCAAACAACTAGTGTTAGCATCAATGACAAAACGTCAATGCAACACATAATCAATTCCACCAAATGGCCAATAGTAATGATACTAGAAATGCTCCATACACCAAACCATGATCCCAATAAACCAATTTACAATCATTGGACCAATAAATCACAGGAATATGTTGACATCAACTACAACAACATATCCTAGCAGCAACAATGTCCCACAAAAGTCTATGCAATTTTCAACCTTGCCTAGGTGATTAATCTTCGTTATATAGATGCATGGTTTGAGTTTGTAGGTAGATCTCAGAAGTTGAGAACTATTGATACATTCTCAATAGTGGTTGTGAGTCATTGATAAGAAAGAAGTAAGTTTGAAGAAACAACAAAAAGTGTTTAAAATGCATTTTCAAGGGAGTTCAAAGACATCAATTTTGAGAGAAAAATTCTTCAAAAATGAAGAATTTGAAGGCCATCCCAAACCCCTGCTTTTGAATTTAAAAATAAAAAAAGTATTTGGTGGGGAAATTGCATCAAACCAAGGTTACATTTTCAGATCCCCTCTACCTAATGAATGTAACTTAGATTATCTTGATCCTCTATCACCATTGTCACATTCATCTACAAATCGTATTCCTATAGATGAGCAAGAATATATATTTGATGAATTTCCATTACAACATAATTTTAAGAATGAGGATTTGAACATTTGTTATTTTGATAATTGCAAGGAAAAAGATAAGTGCACATGACACGCTTCTCAAGAGGAAATGAAGCAGATAGATGCTATGAGTGAGCCTCAATATGAGAAAGGTGAATGTGCACAAGCATTCTGTTGGGTCTCAAATCAACAGATTGGATAGGTTCTAAGAAAATGCCAATTCCTATGATCAAACCCTCCAATTGACTTGGCCAACTTATAGAGCAAACCAATTCAGATTTTAACTCTCTCACTTCAGGCTCTACAAGACCTAGGTGGGTATACCTATTCACCAGCTGTTTCCAATAACCAGTGCTTTTTATAGCAGATTTATTGTCTTAATCTGATATCTCCTGATCCTGAAATGGCATAGGTTCCTAGAATGGAGATATAGCAGATGAGTTCAAGATTGTTGTTGTAGAAGCTATTCGATCTATGTTTTCTAATTACTTCTGTTGCTTTAAAATAACAAATGATGAAATATAATGATGAGTGTAATCTGTAATTGACCAGTGCCTTCTTTGCTATTTGGGCTACAGAGTCATTGTACTTTCTTTAGGACTTATGGTGCGAGCCTGTGAGACAGTTTTTAATCCATCCCTTTATGGACCTGTCAGTTATTATTTCTTTTGAAACCAGTCAAATGCTTATACTGTATGTTGATTGAATGAATTTAACCCTAACTTTAAGGGACCAATCAATTAAGTTTTGCGAGGAACAATTACAATTCGCGAGCAAAACTTTTATTTCAACATTATAACATAAAGCATATCTTTAATTTCAAGAATATGAACAACGTTATTTCTTAGATAATATCACAGACGATTGCCGAAACAAAGTGAAATAATCAACAACACATACGCAAAGAAAAAAAACAATTGATCATAATATGTATTCCATTATGGTTTGTATAACAGAAGACTTACAGGCTATCATACATTGCTATCTTGCTCTTATCTATTTCGTCTTGTTACATATTACAAAAACCATTCTCATATATATATGGGAATGAAAGCTATTCATGAAAAGACACGTCTTTTCGAAATGTTAATTGTTAGTTTGAACGTTTCTAACAAACTTATGCAAAAAGAGATTAAGAATTCCTAAATGATGAATATAATCATCATCTTTAAAGGTTTTGATTTTAGCACTCTGTTTCTTCAATTATTCTCCTTGCGACAAATATTTGAATATCATCTGGTTGACGGTAGGGGCCATGTCTTTACTTCGATCCATTTCTGACAAAGCCCAATCTTTGACGTTGATAAGCTCATTCCGCAAATCCTCCAGGGATATTACTTCTCCTTCTTTATAGACCGAGGGCATTCCAATAGGTCTCCCATCATCCAATTCCTTAAGATCTTTTCTCAACGTATCTTCGAGTTTAACATGATTCTCCATGTACGCTATCCCTTCAGTCTTCTCCTCTGGCGTCATTGTATCAGCACTATTTAGTACTTCGTGCAATCGTGCTTTTAATCTCTCATGCTCTGTTAATGCCTTTATAGTTCCATTGTACACCTTCCAATATGGTTCAACATGCGAAAGCATGGTGTTGAATCGATGTCCAATGATATCATTGACCAATTTATCCATCTTTTGCTGGATACTATTTGCCCGTTTGGTAGCCTTATCTGCTTGATACTTCCAGTATAGGGCATCAGAAACATCATCCAAGCTACGTCCTGTGGGGTATGAGGTGTATTCGCTTATGGGAGTCCCTGTCTCAAGTTGCAATATTTTTGCTTGCAACTTTTGATTCTCCTCTTTAGATTTTTCGTACAACCCCTTATAGGTGATGTTCTCTCTGACCAAAAATTCTGTTTGGTCCAAATTTAATCTGGCAACATCCAAGTTTAATTTGGCAGTGACCCTAGGGTCAGTCTTTCCAACCTGATGAACCATGAGATGTCCAAAGGTTTCTTCAATATCTACAATAATAGGCCTCTTTCCCTTTGGATATAACGCCCATTGTAGGAGAGCCTTCTTGTATGGTGGAAAAGTGGGCGAATAGAACTTAAAATGTGAAAATTTAGTTAATACCAGTCCACACACACACACAGGACTTCTTGGTGCAAGCTATGGAGTAACGTAGTATTACTCAGCTTCCCAAGGAGGGTCCCATGGTTCTCTATCTCACAATGTCCCTCAAACCAACGTTTTTGCTCTCAGATCACTGAGCAAAATGGTTTAGGGATGGCAAATATGAGAACGAGAGATGCTTTTTTAGATTTTAGTATGAGATGTGTTGTAAGCTATGTATGATGCTAAAATGCAATAAACTAAATGATAAGATGACAAGATTAGTATGAATACTATCCTAGCATACTATATTTAGTCTATGATTGAACTAAAATGATAAAGAAAGTAATCTAAGCATGCATATTTAGTCTAATTTATGATCTAAAAGAGGCTAAATGATGAGCATATATGAAATGAAAGCTTGAAAGAATTTGAGCATAAGTGTGATGCTACAAATTTGAAAGATGATTGTTAAGAATGGAGGAATGAGAGCTCTATTTATAGCATAAACAGGGCAATGGATGGTCAAGATTGAATGGTTTAATCAAGGGCCAAGTTTGAAAGTTGGGGATCCATGTGCACAATTTGCACCAATGAAATGGTGACAAGTGTCAACATAGGGTTGGGTTGAGAGAAGAGGTTGGAGGCATTAAAGGCCTGAGAAGACCTCATGGTTATCTAAAGGCTAAGGGTCAAGTCTAAGTCAGGATTACCCACTGGATTAGGAGTTAATCCAAGGATAAACCTTTGTGCAAATGATTAAGAGATAACCATGGTCAAAGCATTAATGGTCTGATGAGACCTTTGGGTTGGGTAGAGGTTGAGTCAAAACAAATGTTTTAACCATGTGGGAGGGTTTGAATTAACCATTAATGGTTATTGGAGACTTTGGGGATTAAGTGGTTGAAGGTTGGAAGCCTTCAATGGTTTTCAAAGACTTTAAGGGTTTTGGTGGTTGAAGGTTGAAAACCTTCAATGGTTATCCAAGACTTTGAGGTTTGAGAAGTGACTTCCCTTTGTTTAGGGATGTGACAAAGTTTAGAGGAGGGGTTAGGTTAATTAGAAGCGATTAGAAGATTCTAGAAGGGATTAGAAAGGGGTTTGGGATTTTGCAAGTGGATGGGGGATAATAGGATTTAATTGAATTAAATGATTTTCATTCAATTTGGTTGCAATTTGGAGAAATTAAATAAATTAGATTTATTCAATTTGGGATAACTATTTAATTAAATTTGAATTTAATTAAAAGTGGCTAGGGGGATTTAATTGAATAAAATGATTTATTCCTTAAATGGTATAGTGAATTTTATTCAAATAAATTGAGTAATTTACTTAATAAAATAGAAGAATGTGGATAATTTAATTAAATTGGATTTAATTAAATAGAGAAATGAACATAAAATATTCATTTAGGAATATGGTCATTTTTATACGTCTACATTTTGCCCCTCTTTGAAGTGACGTGTGTGCACATGTTATTTCAAAGAAAATGATGTGTTTTTGTGATTTATATGATCAAATGCATTTTTTTTGTTGTGTCGCTCTTTTGATTTGTCAGTCGTGCCCCAGATTTGATGTGATGCCCCAGATTCGAGATTTGATGGTGATGCCCCCTCGGGAGATGAATCAATATTTTTTTTGGAAAATTTTTGATTTAAATTGATGAAGTTCATATGATGTGTAGGATTCCGAGCGTGTAGAAAGTGTGTAAATTGATTCATCTCCCAATAAATTACAACTATTTTGGTATAGGGGAGACCGCGACCATATTACAGGTCCAGTTGGCTAACCCTAATTTCATTTTCCTCTTATAAAAGGGAAAAAGGGGTTGATTTAAAGTCATTTGTGTTTTGTTGACTTTGAAGAAAAGAGAATTTGCTCTGGAGAGAAAATGCCTATTCCTTATCACAGACACCGTTTCGAGCGCGTCTGGAGGTATCAGAGACCAGTAGCGCGTGGACCACCAGTAAGTCAACATTTTTGACCCCTTTTGGATTTTTCATTTTGTCGTTTTCAGGTGTTTTTTTGAATTTTAAAGTTTGGATAGTTTGTTTTAGCGTGTCTAGGGT
This sequence comes from Cryptomeria japonica, assembly GCF_030272615.1. Taxonomy (NCBI): domain Eukaryota; kingdom Viridiplantae; phylum Streptophyta; class Pinopsida; order Cupressales; family Cupressaceae; genus Cryptomeria; species Cryptomeria japonica. Next base: position 3,082,740 of record NC_081411.1, on the reverse strand, counting down.
CAACAGTAGTGCATACGAAGTGTAGAATAGCGCATCAGATTTAAATTTAGAAGTTGCATCCGAAAATGTTAGTTAGTGCATAGGATCTGTAGGTTAGCGCGTGTAGATAAAATAGCGCATGCAAAGGCTTGGGTAGTGCGTAGGGGAAACAGGGTAGCGCGTAGGTATGACCTAGCGCATAGGAGCTGCCGGGGTTCGCATAGGTAAAGGGGTTTAGCGCGTAGGACTAACCTAGTGCATAGGGCTAAAAGGGTAGCGCCTAGGAGGGATATGGTAGCGCGTAGATAGGTTCTAGCGCATAGGACAGATTAGGTAGCGCAACGGAAGAAAAGAGTAGCGCGTAGATATATTCTAGCGCATAGGACATATAGATTAGCGCGTAGGACAAGCAGCCTAGCGCGTGGGTTTGTTTTAGCGCATCCCAAAAATTTTTTTGCAGTTTTGACCAAATTTGAAAAGTTGTGTTTTTGTGTGCCTGTCGCGTTTTGATGGATTTATCCAAGATGAGTATTTGTATAACTTGTTTTGATGTGCAATTTTTCAAGTTATGTATAGATTATCAAGCTGTTGTTTTGATCAGAATATGATGTATTTGCGTTGTCTGTTTCAAGTTCAATGTGTATGAAAGCCTGAGTTGTTTTACAAGCCGATATGGGTTGGAAACTTGAGTTGTTTTACAAGCTGATATGGGTGGGAAAACTTGAATTGTTTTACAAGTTTGTGTGATTGTGGTACTTGAGTTGTTTTACAAGTTTTGATATGGTTTTTGAGAACTTGAGTTGTTTTACAAGTTGTTATGAAATGATAGGATGTTGAACTTTGATTGTAGATGAGCAAATTGTTTCATGTTTTTGATGTAAGTTTTATTTTGATATCTTTGTGTTGATGTGGAAACTGATATTGGATATGTTTTTTTTGTTGACAGGAGCGATTGGGTATTGTGCGGTCGAGGGAGAGATTCCCGAGACCATGGACGCTGATACCACATCTGTCATAGGTAGACTTGGATATTATAGAGAGATGTGGATTGACCTCGCTTCTGGATATGCCTTGGTTCACTGTGAACCGGGGACTTTTGACAGCATTGGCAGAAAGGTGGCATAGCGACACAAACACCTTTCATTTTGCCACTGGAGAGATGACCGTGACACCGGAGGATTGCTACCAGATATTGCGCATTTCTGTGGTAGGGGCCATTTTACCTTATGAGCAGACAGAGGAGGGCGTCACAGATGCACTGTATATTTCATGATGAGAGTGTCTGTGGCTATGAGATCCCCTGGCAGGAGTTTTTGGATCTGGATTATGCACCGCTGCCTTCTGTATTGGCAGGATTCATTGGGGGATTCCTTTGTCCTGATCGCAGGTCAAAAGGATTTTCAATGGGATGGGGGCTGGTGTTGGAGCAGATGGTTACACAGGGTCGGAGATTTGCGTGGGGGTCAGCGATGTTGGCCCATCTTTACAGAAGCCTGCATGAGGTAGTATACCTTGGTTACGGGAGCTTGTCAGCTGGCGTGACCCTATTACAGGTATGGTGCTGGGAGCACATTCCAGTAGCGAGGCCATTGGCAGACAGAGATAGGCCCGTAGGTGCAGCATATGCCTATGGGTACAGAGGCCTAGTTGTCCAGCGTAAGCTGGGCAAACTAGAGCACTGGAGGAGAGTTTTTGATGACATAGATACAGTCACCTGGAGACCGTATGCAGGTTGCGAGGTATGGGCGGAGGATGGTATAGAGATGCCTTTCATTTTCATGACGAGGTATCTGATTGGGAGGACTCCGTTCGTCATTGAGCGGTTTTTGGTGACCCGAGTTTTGCGGCAGTTTGGGAGGCAGCAGGGGATTCCACAGGGAGCGTGCTTGTATGCACGGCGACAGCAGGATGTGGCCGATTGGGGGCCGACTATTGATAGTGCCGTGGCCATAGAGGAGTTCACAGGGCTGGCAGGACAGATCTGGGATTATGCCCCAGAGATACAGGATGCAGGGATGATTGACGAGTTTGCTCATTTGTTTGTTGCGCGGGTAGTAGCGAGGATCTCAGATCCAGAGGAGATGAGGCCAGCATTTGATTCGGATGGAGAGAAGGGGGGAGATGATGGAGATGACGGAGATGATGGAGATGATGGAGGAGGTAGAGGAGCCAGGGGGAGGCAGGGTGGCAGAGGTGTGCAGAGAGCGGTACGACAGGGTAGGATTGAGAGGGGGAGAGGAGGATTGGCCATTAGAGCCGGGAGAGAGGGGAGAGTGACAGAGGTGCTAGCTGCAGTGGGGGGAGAGGAGGAGGTGGTGAGACCAGCACAGAGGAGGAGGGTAGATATACTCCCACCTCCCGTACCTAGGACAGGCCGAGTGGGAGGGGTGGCACCAGCACAGGTACCACTGCGGGTCCGAGTGCCGGGTCATGTAGAAGATGCACAGATCCGGACCCTACAGATTACTGTGCAGCAGCTACAGGCATAGATTTTGACCTATCAGCGGCAGATTTCTCAGTTGACCACTGAGAGAAATACGGAGATAGAGAGGCGAGGTCGAGCAGAGGAGGCTTTAGCGACTGTGCAGAGAGCAGCGGCGGGTGGTCCTTTGAGAGACACCCTTAGAGAGCTGACACGGAGTGTCCAAGAGGCGGAGTATTACAGACGGCATTATGAGGCTGCAGTTCCCAGAGACCGACGTGTAGAGAGCTTTGCACAGTCGAGATCGAGTCAATCTTGAATTGCTGGGACACGATCTGAGAGCCGAGGTGTGACTGGGCCAGTGAGACAGGACCCTCCTACAAATCCAAGGGCGAGTGTATCGGGAGCTAGACAGGATCCTCCTGGAGATCCAGGGGCAGGTGCATCTGGAGCTAGACCATCTCCATCAGGGGATAGTCACACTTGAGAGACGTGGTCTCTGTTGTATTTTTGAGCATTGTATTCTTTATACTGGACACAGTTTTGACACATTTTGTAGATTTTGATCATTTTTGAGATATATATATGGATGGCATCATTTTTGGATCATGTGATGTGTATATGGATGCATTTTTATGTGTGCTACTTTCTTTTTATATGATGATGTAATGTTTACATATATGATGTAATGTATGATGCAGGATGTATGTTTTTATATGCTGTGAGATGTATCTTGAAAATGAGATGTATGATCTAATATGCTGTTAATTGTAATATGATATGATGTAAAATAATGTAATAATGATGCAAAATGATATGTAACTAATGATGTAAGAATGATATGTAACTAATTGTAAAATAAAATGCAACTAATTGTAAATGATACGCAACTAATTGTAAAATGATATGCAACTAATTGTAAAATGATATGCAACTAATTGTTTTTGGAGCATCTCTCATACTATATTTGCTATCTGATATAACCATTTATTTGCTTTCTTTGTAAATATCATCATGGAGCATTTATTGATTTTTGGATATGTTGAAAATTTATACAAGCATAATGGTATAATTGAAACATGATGACCTGAGTAAAATTTACATGATATTTGATTTTGCAAGATAGCACAAGCGTCAAGGTATAATTGAACCAGGACGACCTGAGTGCGTATTGCGTATACATATAAGAGTAGATAATTGATATACGTGAAATGGAATCAGGCCTTCAGTGATATGTAATGTATCACGTCTCGAGGCAAATATTCACACAGTACAAGGGATTGCCTCCCAGACAGAAGACTAAGAAAATTTTGGAAGTTCCTCATGATCTCTAGCTTTGAAGCTTTTTATGAGAGAAGGAGAAGATTCCAACAATTTAAAAAGTTCAAAATGCAAAATAATCAAGACTTGTATGCGATAATGCAACATTTAGTACTTCAGAAAATCATCCATTCGTGAGATTCTTGTGTATTTGTTTGTGTTTTGGTTGTTGTGATGAAGCGTAGTTGTGTTTGTTGGATGTCATATGTCTGAGTTTTGCAATAGTTGGCATGTCTTGAATGTTTGTAAGTTTTTGAATAATTTAATACCCCTAGTTGAGTGTACCTCTGGATATGATTATGTACAGTGATTTCCAAGCCATGGTGGAGTGCGGTAGATGGATAACTCAGGATAGTGACTACGCTAAGTATGTCCTGAATGGATATATGCTAAGTGTCGGGTGATGGCCAATAGTCTTTTGATGGATAAAATGGTATGGACATAGATAAAGGAGCCGGTCTTTCACAAGGGCGCCTGTTTACCAGATTTTCACCATTTGTTTTTATTGTACTTTGTATTTTTGCCTTTTCTGGATTTTTTGATTTTTTTGTTTGTTTTTGGCTTTTTCCGTGCACTAGGCTATCCTAAGTATAGTACTTCTTCAGATGAATGCTATTAGTTGGATCATCGAGCACATCTCCTTCAAAATTTGTTAGTTGATAGGCACCTGATCCATAGACTGAGATGATGACATAGGGACCCAATCAGTTAGGTTCAAATTTCCCTTTCTTTTCTCTATCTTGCTGATTTCTTGGATTTTCTTTTAGGACTAGATCACAAACCTTGAAGTTGCGAGGAATGACCTTATGATTGTAGCTCCTGCACATGCGTTGCTGATATGCTTTGAGATGAGTATAAGCATGTTGGCGTCTTTCATCTAATAGTTCCAGTTCTTGCAGTCGGTTAACTCGATACTCTTCATCGGGGATCAAACCTTTCAAAGAGACTCTAAGAGATGAAATTTCTACCTCCAAGGGTAAAATAGCCTCAAATCCATATACCAATGAATATGGTGTTGCCCCTGTAGGCGTGTCGATGCTGGTCCTGTATGCCCAAAGTGCTGGATTGAGTTGTACGTGCCAATCTTTACCTGCATCATTCACTGTTTTCTTGAGGATTTTTAGGATTGTTTTGTTAGATGCTTCTGCTTGACCATTTCCCTATGGGTAGTATGGTGTAGAAAACCGATGTTGGATTTTGAATTTTTCACATAGTTCCTGCACATCTTGGTTTTTGAAAGGTCGTCCATTATCTGTGACGATTGAACTTGGAATACCATATCTGCAGATCAGATAATTCAAGATAAAAGAGGCAATTTGTTTCCCGATCACTGTGTTCATGGGAACTACTTCGATCCATTTGGTAAAGTACTCGGTTGCAGTTATAATGAACTTGTGTCCATTAGAAGATGAAGGATGTATTTTGCCAACCAGGTCCAATCCCTACTGACAAAAGGGCCAGTATGTTGTAAATGGCTGCAGTTCCTGTGCTGTTGCATGTATCAGATTGCCATGGATCTGGCATTTAGGACATTTCTTGGCGAAATGATATGAGTCTTTCTCCATTGTGGGCCAATAGTATCCCATTCGTAGAAGCTTTTTAGCAAGAGTAGTGCCACTTGAATGTGTACCACAAATACCTTCATGAAGCTCGTGTAAAGCTGAATCGGAATCATTACGATCAAGACAACGAAGAAGAGTACCATCTAGACCTCGACGATATAAGGTATCGGCGGTAAGGGTGTAACGGGCAGCTTGTCGAATAAAGTTACATTTTTGGTTACGGGATTGGTCAATGGGTAAGATATTATGCTTGAGGTAGTCGTATATTGGTCCATATAACGGAGAATCTGAACCGGTTAAGGCATATATAACCTAGGATTTAGAGTGGTCATAGGCGGGAGAGAACAGTTGCTCTACCAGGAACTCATAATGACTCTGTTGTTCTAGAATTTGTAGTAATGAAGCGATTGTAGCCATTGCATCGGCTGCTTTGTTACTTAACCTTGGTATTTGTTCAAAAGTGATGTGCACAAAATACTGTTTGAAGTCATCCACCATCCGTTTGTAGGGTAGTAACTAGCCATCCTTTGTCTGATAGTTGTTGTTGATTTGATTGATGACCAGTTGTGAGTCTCCGTAGACTTTTAATTCTGTGATTTTCCATTCGACAGCCATTTTGATGCCTATGACCAATGCTTCATATTCAGCCACATTATTTGTACATGGAAACATAAGCCTGTATGATCTCGGCATAGTATGTCCTTCAGGGGTGATGAATAGAATGCCAGCCCCTGAACCATGTTGTGTATAGGATCCATCAAAGTATAGTGTCCATTGTTTGGAGGAAAGAGAAAAAACATCTCTGTCTGGAAATTCAATGTCCATGGTTTGTTTTCCTGGTAGCGGTGCTTCAGCCAGTTGATCTGCAATTGCTTGTCCTTTGATGGCTCGTCGTTTTGTGTAGTGGATGTCGAATTCACTGAGAATCATGACCCATTTAGCCAATCGGCCTGTGAGAGCTGCCTTGCTGAGTAGATACTTGAGAGGATCAATTTTGGCTACTAGCTTGATAGTGTGTGCTAGCATATAATGTCGGAACTTTTGAGATGCAAAAACAACTGTTAGGCAAGCCTTTTCAATGAATGTATAATTCAGTTCATAGCCATTCAATGTTCTACTAATGTAATATATGGCGCGTTTCTTTCCTTGTTGATCTTCTTGTGCCAATAGTGCCCCTAGTGAAACATCTGTTGTTGAGATATATAGTATAAGAGGCTTTCCTGCAATTGGTGGTACTAGAACTGGTGGATTCATCAGGTACTGTTTAATTTGGTAAAAAGATTCTGCACACTTAGTCTCCTATCTGAATGGTACATTTTTGTGTAGCAAGTGGTTAAATGGCAGACTTTTATCTGCTAGTTGAGCGATGAATCACCTAATTGATTGAAGTCGTCCTTGGAGAGATCGAAGTTGACTGATATTCTTTGGTGGTGGCATATCCATGATGGCTTGTACCTTTGCTAGATCAACTTCAATACCTTTAGCTGAGACGATGTAACCTAGTAACTTGCTTGATGTAACCCCGAAGACACACTTCTTAGGGTTGAGTCGGACTTTGAATTTTTGCAATCGATCAAAGATCTTTGTTAATATGCCGAGATGTTCAGCTCTGGTGAAGGATTTTGCTAGTAAATCATCTACATAGTCTTCCATAAATGTGTGCATCATATCATGGAATATGGTTGTCATTGCTCTTTGATAAGTGGCGCCTGCATTCTTTAAGCCAAAAGGCATAACATTCCAACAGTATGTTCCCCAAGGACAGGTGAATGCTGTTTTGTCTTGATCTTCAGGAGCTATTTTGATTTGATTATAGCCTGAGAAACCGTCCATTAAGGAGAGCATTGCATGGCCTACTGTGAGATCTACAGTTATATCAATACTTGGCAGAGGAAAGTCATCCTTTGGACAAGCTTTATTGACATCTCTGAAGTCAGTGCATATTCTGATACTACCATCTGGTTTTGACACTGGAACAATGTTAGAAATCCATTCTGCATAGTCAACAGGTCGGATGAATCCGACATCTAATAATTTCTTTAATTCCGTTTTGACCATGAGTGCTACCTGTGGATTCATCTTTCGTAGCTTTTGTTTGACTGGCTTGACTCCTGTAGAGATGGACAAGTGATGCATGATTAGGTGTGGATCTACTCCAGGCATATCAGCATATGACCAGGCAAAGTTAATTTGCTGTCCTTTAAAGAAGATGATAAATGCCGATCTTTCCTCCTCTGTCAGAGATTCTGCAAGGTGAATGTGTCTGGCTGCTTCTGTGGTACCAATGTTGATTGATTGAGTGGGCTCAATCAGTATGGGTGATCGTTCATGAAAATGTTCAGGAAGAGTGTCAAGTCTCCCATCGTTAGGTGCCTTAAAAAGGTTTTCACCCTCAGATGCGTCCTTTATTTTTACTTTTTTGGGATCTATAGCTGCCATTGACTGGTTTTCAGCATTAGATTCATTATTTGATTCATTTTTGTGACTGAGAGACTTGGCACTCCCTGAAGAACAGACATCGTTATTTGGTTCATCGATAGAGCCTGTTTCGGGATTTATGGTACATAGGTAATGGATAATAGATTCATCATCTGGAAAAATTGGGATATCATGAGTCTCAGGTTCATTCCAGTCAATGAGATCAGGAAAGACAAGTGGTAAGGAATCATTTGGCGGGTCAAGTTCAGCTACTGTAAGTGTTAGGATAGAGTTATCATCGTGATGGGTCTTGTTTTTAAAGAAGTCTAGGATTTCATCGAGGTCTTTGATGGTATCATCTTCTACATAGACTTGTTCGTAATATTTCTGTTCGCTTTCCTGAACGTCATAGATATGTTGTGGTCCAAACTCAAGAGGTCTATCCTCTGCATTATGTTCTTCTTGAGAAATGGATATGAAATCAGTATCATCTGGGATATTTGTAGTAGTATTAGAGCAGGTACCCCATTCATATTCATTTGAATCTGTCTCATAGGCATCATCCCAAATTCTATCTGTGCTGCAAACAGGTATGTTGTATGGTGAAAACAGATCTTTGATGATGGATACTATTTTGATATTCTGTGTTGATTCTGTATCCGATCCATCTTCCACGGTCTGGATTTGTTCTTAGATTGTGTTTCCTCGGGGAGGAATGACGGTTTCTTGTGATGACATGATTTGTTTTTGAGCCATTAGTGTGTTAACATGAGCCACTGCTGCAGATATGGCCTTCTTATGATTTAAAAGCTTTCCCTGATGCAACTTCCGATCTTGACGTTCTCGTACCTTGCGGATTGTTTCTGCTGATTCAAAGAGTGCTTCCTGCCAGGATTCTTCCTTGTACTTCTTCTTTTCCTTCCATTGAGGTTTTGCATTTGTGTGTGGCGACCGTTTCAATAGGAAGGTGAATTTAGAACCTAATCCTACTTTATTTCTACTAGGTTGTGAAGGAAGATTTATAGGTTCAGTGACTCCTTCTTGGCGTTTCCCAATAGATCCTTTACCGCCATATCCCATTTGTTTCATGATTAAGTAGCCTTTTCCATACAGGTGCGTCGGCAGAACAATGTCTAGAGCGGCTGCTCTATTAGCTTCTTCTTCATCTTTGTATAGCCAGTTAAGAACGTCCTTATCTTCTGATTCATGTGCTAGAGTCCCCAATTGGATGAAGGTACCATCAAATTTAGTTATGGGCTGAGTTGCCAGATGGGTTGATATAGTAGGTAAACCATGCGATCTAGGTGATGTTGGTAATCTGGTCAAACATAAAGGCTCCATAGAATATTCGCCCATGCCTTGGTCTTTGATTTGCATTTTCTGTTTGAAGTCTCCCCATAAGGAGTTGGATTTTGCTGTTAGTGGATTGGGTGTTGAAGATCGCTGCTTTTCTCTGTTATAAGGAACCAAACTATCTTGGGCTGCCCCCATTGCGTTGCAATGTTGAAATGGATTGTGATCAGCTGATATGGAGATTTCCTGTCCATCATAAGGAAACTTGACACACTGGTGATATGTAGAAGGTACTGCTTGCATTTCATGTATCCAGGGTCGTCCTAATAAGATATTGTAGGTGAGATCAATATCTAAAACCTGACAGATAGTATCCTTTTGCACTGGTCCTACTTGAATAGGTAATATCACTGTTCCTTTAGAGGACCTTTCCTCATCATCATATGCTTTTATGGTAATCTTTTTACAAGGATCAATAGATTCTTCTGAGAAACTTAGTGCACGGATAAGCTTTAAAGTACATATATTAAGTCCGGCTCCTCCATCTATTAAGACTCTTTTGACGCGGTTTTTGCAAACAATGACTTCAATATGTAGAGGAGTATTATGCGGGTGACTCAAGGAAGTATTATCATGTTCTGAGAAGGTGAGGTTATGAGATTCTGTCATATGGGCAACCATGGCTTGGAATCTGTCTGTATCCAGATTTTGAGGTACATTTGTTTCCAATAGCGCTTGCTCTAATATGTCTTTGTGTTTTGGAGATAGTTTCAATAATTCCAGGATAGATATCTGAGCTGGAGTCTTGCATAGTTGGTTAACCAAGTCGTATTGGATCTTTGGTGTGGTAGTTGGAGGTGCAGTGTGCCCCTTCAAGACATATTTCTGAGTCCGGGTTGTTACATTGACAGATTCATGATCATGTCTATCTCGAATGGTTATAACATTGACTTGATGGTCTTCGGCTGATATGTGGTTGATTGTGTTGTTGTAGATGTGATTAATACGAGCTCCGCGTGTATCATTTGAAGTTGATGCTCCATCTTTATAATTTGGGAGAGGATCTTTGAATGCTTCGTGATCATTTGAAGTTGATGCTCCATCTTTATAATTTGGGAGAGGATCTTTGAATGCTTTGTGATCATTATTTGTTTTGAGACCATCCACCGTTAAGTCACCTCGATCAATCATGTCCTGAATTATGTGTTTTAATCTCATGCACTCGTTTGTTCTATGACCTTTGTTGCGATGAAAATCACAATAGTGTGAATCATTCCACCAAGGTGGTTTGATTGGGGGTTCATAATTGTTGATTGGAGGCAAAGAAAGAATCTTGTTTGCCAATAGTTCTCTGAATGCGGACTCTAATGATTGGCCCAATGGTGTGAAGATACGCTTTTGGAAATTGTTGGTGTTGTTGCGTGAATTGTTGTTAGGCCCTGGATTCAGGTTTTTGTTTTGATTATCGTTGGCGTTGTTGGTGTTGAGTATTGTTTGGTGTATATGTGTTAGCACTGGGAGTAGCATTTTTAAGATTTTTTGTATTTTGAGTATTTCTTGATAAGGCAAGCACTGGTTGTTTAGATTTGGGATCATATGATTCATTGTTGCCTTTGTTTTTGTTTCGAGTCCAAAATTGAGTTTTGTCCAGATTGGTGTTGTTTTGGTTATTATAGTTTGATGAGTTTGTTCCTTCCTTGTAGAACTTGAGTGTCCCCTTTTTGACACAAGCTTCCTCTACTTGAGTACCATTTTCAATCAATTTGGCGAAAGATGGTATGCATTGAAGTTTGAGTCTGTAACTCATTTCACCATTTAAGTTATCAATGAAGATTTCCATTTTTTCCTTTTCAGGAATATCTCGAGGATATCTTGATACCATGCGTCGCCAACGTTGAAGGAATAACATGAATGTTTCGTTGTTCTTTTGTTTGGTGTTGCAAACATCTAGCATGGTTATGGCATGTTGGATGTTGTAAGAATAGTGGGTGATGAATTTGTTAACCAATTCATCAAATGATCTAACAGGTGGTGTAATCTTGGATAACCATTCCATTGTTTGTCCTCCTAGGCTTCTTGGGAACAACCTCATCAGATAAGTGTCATCATGAGCAAATTCAAGACTCATGGTGCAAAATTCTCGAACATGGTCCTGAGGATCACTTTTCCCATCATATTTATCAAATTTGGGAACGTCTGAGTTTGGAGGAAAAGGTACCATGTTTAATCTTCTGTCAAATGGATAAGGACAGATTTCGTTTATAGAGTACCGCACTGTTGTCCCTTGTTGCATATCGTGCATTTGTCTTTGCAACATTTGCATTTGTTGAGTAAGAGCAACCAAGGGCGCATTATCTTGCCGAGGGAAGAGTTCTTCCCTCGTATTTGTTCTTAGTTGAAAAGGTGTAGTAAATGGTATGTGTCGTTCTGGGGTTTCGAATGCAGGTACTCGCATTTCTAGTATATGTTGCTCTGGAATATGTTGTTCAGGTATGCGAGTTTCTTCTTCCCTTTGTCGTTCTTGATATGTATATTGTTGAGACCCGGTTTGAAATACGTTTGCGTCGAAATCTTCAAGAAGTTTGACACCTTTACTTGTAAGCATGAGTAGATATTTCTCTTTGTCATTTTCCATGAGTTTTTCGATGAGTTTTTGGAATGAAGGATTTTCTTGACATTCTTGAAGAATTGCGTCAGTAATTTCAGGCTCTTTTGAGGATGGAACTTCAAAAGGATTTGATAATCTGCGATTCATACTTGATTCTGCGGGTGTCTCGCTTTGCTTGTTTCGTTGAGAGCAAGTGACAGGCATGTTAATAGAAACTTTCAGTGATGAAAGGAACAAAGTCCTCTTCGATGTGTCGCTTGGGCGTTGGTGGTTCTGGTTGAGATGTGTTATATGTGATGCACTCGTCAGGCAGGAATGCTGGATTGATCTTTCCTCCGCGGTTTATCTTTTGATTAAAAGCAGACTTTTGACAGTATGCTCTTGTTTTCAGGGGTTCTTTGTCAAATTCGCTGGATTTGTTTTGGATATAACGTTTGACATGATGAAGAAATACCCGATGGGATTTGAAGAGTTGACGATTGATGTATAAAAATTTATTTCTCTTGATGAATTTGGAGAAGCTAGGTTGTTGTTTCTTCAACGTGATGTTACGATAGAGGTTCTTTCTTCTCAGAATAAGGGGATTAGTCATGCATGAGTGATCAATGATTTCCTTTGATTTGTTTGGATTTAGTTGATTCTTGTTTTGAAAATTTCAAATTTTACTTTATCAGAATGAAGGTTTAGATATCTCTTCACAATAAAGCGTGTCAAATGATATGGATAAGAAGTTTCCCGATCTGGAAACTGGATTTGACAATTTGAAAATTTTTAGACAAGTGTTTTGGAGATAAAATCCGTAAGATGGTAAAGGATTCTGTTGATACTGATGATGAAATTTCCGGATTATGATAGGAGAGACATCCTCTATCATGCGATTTGTTTTCAGATTCTGACAACTTTGTTTGACACAAATTGAACTTGAGAAAAGTTTTTAACGGTTTGTTTTTATCACTTTGGTTTGATAAAAGATGATTTTTGACGAAAAGGTCCTCTAAAATGTTTTTGAATTTTTCAAAATTTTTCAGTTTGTAACTCTCTGTTTTTTGGTTTTGGATCACGTGCTAGAACAGAAGTTGAATGCGCTACTGAATTTCCCTAATGCGCTAAACTAATAAGTACACGCGCTAATCTGCCCCTAATTACGCGCTAAAATTTTGATTTTTGGAAAATTTTTACTCTAGCAGGTGAAAAATTCACACGCTAGACTGGGATTGACATGCGCTAACTGTTTCGGTTAATGCGCTAAAATATGGTTTCCACGCGCTAAGCTGTTTGTCTCACGCGCTAAAACTCATGCTGTTGAAATTTGCTGTGAAGTTTGTTTGGAAAAGCTACGCGCTATACTGGGCTTTAGATGCACTAACTGTTTTGACGAATACGCTAATATATATATTCCACGCGCTAAGATGTAGGTGCCACGCGCTAAACTAGGACTGTGGAAAATGTTGTGGAATTTGTTTCGAAAAATCTACGCGCTACACTGGGCCTGATACGCGCTAGCTGTTTTGTTTTATGCGCTAACTGTGGATACCTACGCGCTAATATGTTCCTGAGACGCGCTAGAATGTGTTTTGGATGCGCTAAAGGTTTGTTCACTCTTTTGCCTTATGATTGAAACGCTACTGTTTTAGTTGTACGCGCTAATTTGCTGTTTGAATGCGCTAATAAAATTGTTACACACGCTAAGATGTTGCTCTTATGTGCTAGATGGCCCTGATTTTTCTTTTTTTGTGTTTTTGTGAGGATTTTGAATTTTGTTGAGAAAATTTTCAAGTATGATGGATGATTTTCTGAAATAAAAAATGCAAGCACGACACACAAAGTACAGTCATTTTGCCTAATCTAACAGAAAGTGTATGTTCTACGAGGATGTGTTCAAATCCCCAATGTTTTAACAGGTTTTGATACAAAGTAAGACACTTCAAAAAGACTCTTTATTCAAGGGTCATAAGTAACATCATAGCCCACTAGTCTCGATACTCCGTCAGCTCAAACAGTCGTGTCACCCCCTAGAGGGTGCCCGCTTTTTTGCTTTTTGCTAGAAGTTAACCCAAAGTGAATTGCTTCACAATTGAGTAATTATCTTGGGAGATATATGGTGAGTAATCTTGGGGGCGGATTCTTCCCCACCTTTGCACTATGATGTTACAAATGTTTGGATACTGACTCGACTCAAAGTTTCTAATTCTATGGTTCGTAATCAGGCTTCCCGTTCGGCCGTCAGTGATAAACTCCCTCAGGAGGCTTCCCAACCTTTAGAACAAAGGCTTTACGTATCTCGAGGATACTGGGGGAAGGCTAATCACTGCATGCATCCGTTGAAAAGGATTTTCGTCACTTTCCACGTTTGATTATAGTGGGTTGGAATTCTTGGCATCAAAGTCGTTCCCCACTTAGGTCATTTCCTTCACATCGGCCATAAACGGCTTTAAGAGTTGATTGTAACTCCTCGGGAAGGCAGACCTGCTAAAAGATTTAAATGTGTGAAGTACTGAAAGCGTAAGAGTGGTTTGGATTTTTTATCACCCAGTTAAGGGGAGAGCATATACCTTCCACTTTCGAGACAAAGCAAACAATGAGGTCTTATTTTATCCTTTCAAACCAGTGATTTGCTAAAATCTATGCAGAGATGTTGCTCCACAAAAACATGACGTTCTTTTTAATCTTTAAAAGACAGATTTTCTAATCTAGAAAAGTGAAAAAAGGTCAACAAAGCAAAATTTTCATTTTTTTTTTTTGGAGGTCAACAAAAAAAATCGTTTTGATGTAAAAGTGAATTTCCGCGCTTTACCTGCAAGAAACCGTTATAGCCCTGCAAACAAACAAAAAGATAAAATTGTTAGTTGATTTAGGGGACTTCTACAAGTCTAGAATTTTAATTCGGTTACAATAATTTTTATTTTTTTTGTTTTGTCTGTGATGCGCTACAGAACAAACTGTACGCGCTACAATATGCTCCGGATACGCTATACAATTGTTTTCCTGCGCTATTCTATTACTGGGATGCGCTGCTCTGCGTGTTGCATGCGCTACTCTATTTTTTTGTTTTTCCCATGGTCAGTTATGCAGGAAAAGTTTGAATCTGATGCGCTAATGTTTAGATTCTAAGCGCTGGAAGATGTATTACATGCGCTAAAATGTAGATCGGATGCGCTAATCTGTTAGGTATATGCGCTACTATGTGTTTTGTTTGTGTCGACACCTACAGAAAAATTTGTTAGACAACATCATGCGCTAAGACAGAGTGTTTACGCGCTAAGACAGAGAGCCCACGTGCTAAACAGTAGGCTAGAAGCGCTAAACTGTTCGGCGGATGCGCTAATATATCTTTTCGACGCGCTAATTCTCGTTTCTCGCGGACCTGCAAAAATGATCAATTTCAAAAACCAATGTGTTATTGGGGTTCGAGCCCCACGGTGGGCGCCAGAAATGTATGGTGGAAAAGTGGGCGAATAGAACTTAAAATGTGAAAATTTAGTTAATACCAGTCCACACACACACACAGGACTTCTTGGTGCAAGCTATGGAGTAACGTAGTATTACTCAGCTTCCCAAGGAGGGTCCCATGGTTCTCTATCTCACAATGTCCCTCAAACCAACGTTTTTGCTCTCAGATCACTGAGCAAAATGGTTTAGGGATGACAAATATGAGAACGAGAGATGCTTTTTTAGATTTTAGTATGAGATGTGTTGTAAGCTATGTATGATGCTAAAATGCAATAAACTAAATGATAAGATGACAAGATTAGTATGAATACTGTCCTAGCATACTATATTTAGTCTATGATTGAACTAAAATGATAAAGAAAGTAATCTAAGCATGCATATTTAGTCTAATTTATGATCTAAAAGAGGCTAAATGATGAGCATATATGAAATGAAAGCTTGAAAGAATTTGAGCATAAGTGTGATGCTACAAATTTGAAAGATGATTGTTAAGAATGGAGGAATGAGAGCTCTATTTATAGCATAAACAGGGCAATGGATGGTCAAGATTGAATGGTTTAATCAAGGGTCAAGTTTGAAAGTTGGGGATCCATGTGCACAATTTGCACCAATGAAATGGTGACAAGTGTCAACATAGGGTTGGGTTGAGAGAAGAGGTTGGAGGCATTAAAGGCCTGAGAAGACCTCATGGTTATCTAAAGGCTAAGGGTCAAGTCTAAGTCAGGATTACCCACTGGATTAGGAGTTAATCCAAGGATAAACCTTTGTGCAAATGATTAAGAGATAACCATGGTCAAAGCATTAATGGCCTGATGAAACCTTTGGGTTGGGTAGAGGTTGAGTCAAAACAAATGTTTTAACCATGTGGGAGGTTTTGAATTAACCATTAATGGTTATTGGAGACTTTGGGGATTAAGTGGTTGAAGGTTGGAAGCCTTCAATGGTTTTCAAAGACTTTAAGGGTTTTGGTGGTTGAAGGTTGAAAACCTTCAATGGTTATCCAAGACTTTGAGGTTTGAGAAGTGACTTCCCTTTGTTTAGGGATGTGACAAAGTTTAGAGGAGGGGTTAGGTTAATTAGAAGCGATTAGAAGATTCTAGAAGGGATTAGAAAGGGGTTTGGGATTTTGCAAGTGGATGGGGGATAATAGGATTTAATTGAATTAAATGATTTTCATTCAATTTGGTTGCAATGTGGAGAAATTAAATAAATTAGATTTATTCAATTTGGGATAACTATTTAATTAAATTTGAATTTAATTAAAAGTGGCTAGGGGGATTTAATTGAATAAAATGATTTATTCCTTAAATGGTATAGTGAATTTTATTCAAATAAATTGAGTAATTTACTTAATAAAATAGAAGAATGTGGATAATTTAATTAAATTGGATTTAATTAAATAGAGAAATGAACATAAAATATTCATTTAGAAATATGGTCATTTTTATACGTCTACACTTCTTATCAGGATCATATCCGGAGCCTAGGAATAATTTGTCTATTTCCTGAGGCAACACCTGTTGATTCAAGTCTTGCTTTTTCAAGAATCCGTCAAACAGAAGTGCTGAATTTATATCCCAACCAGAAAAGATGATTACACCGGCCTCTTTTAATAATTTTCTCCCTTTCTTAGGGGTCATATCTTTCATGAGGATATCGATTTCATGCTGCAGTCTCTTCATCTGTTCTTCTTCTGGCCTTCCAGCCATGCTTCGTTTCACATGTGCCCCTTTATACTGGTATAAAAATGAAAGGAATTCCCTTGAAGAGGCAAATCCGTCATCAGCAACAAAATCTTCATGCTCTGTCATCCTGATATCAACTACATCTTTAATGTTAATCTCACCAGTGTCCACATTCATCTCTGCTTCAAAACCAGGAGGATAATCTTCTCTAGGGGAATCAGCAGGGATACTACTAGCAGTTGATTTTGGTGACATGTGAGCCAATGGTTGACTTTCCTTCTCAGTGTTGATAAAATGAAGGAATTGTGGGGGCACTCTATGCATGATTTCTACTTCATGTTGAAGTAGCTTTTTGGCTATTTCCAGAGGATCTTGGAGGTTTCCAAGTAGATCTCCATCTATCATCCCCCTTGCCCTTTTCCATTTGAAAGCCTCCCAAGTCATCTCACTCCTTTCTCTCAAAACCCTGGCCTCCTCTCTTTCAAGATTCTTGATCAAGTCATCTGGCATTTTGGCCACATGGATTCCAGCTTTTAGTTTCTGTGACGCTCTGGCAGCTCTTATATATCCCTTAGGATCAAAGTTCTCTCTAGGTTCACCCAGGGTCATGCCATAGTAGTCTAATTTATTTTGAAGTAAATGGTAACTTTTTGAACTTTTAACAATGAAATCAAAAAAAACCAATAAACCTGGAACGATGGACTGTTTACCAAAATCTGTAAGGTGTTTGGCACTGACAGTAGATAATTGTCTTACAATCTCTAGGCTAGCCACCCTGTTTGGTACTGTAATTGGAAGCATGTGTGGCTTTCCTTCATACCCAAATATCCTGATTTCTGTATGATTATCGTGGCAATACCAATCACCCCAATTGTTCTCAATCTGGGATTCCAGAGAGAAGTCTTTTGGCCTGAGGAATCTTTTAATTTCAGGGGACAGAGTATAATCCCTATGTTGCCCAAAGGCCGCACTAAGGGGTTTCACAAAATATTCCTGAAAGTGCCAGTATTGGTTGTTCATGAATCTCTGATCCCATGCAGAAACCCACAACTGAACTGGTTTCTTCAAACCATTCTTATCATAAGCTCTGATGCAGAAATCATCTGACCAGAAATTGATTTCTTGTCCACAATAAAGAATAATATGCATTAACAAAGAGTACAATGAAAAATGGACATTCACAAGGTCTCCTTTTAACTTCTCCAACCCGTGATTTAAGGCATCTGCGACATAAGTGGCATAATCAAATGACCTAGGGTCTTTTGATTGTAAGTCAGCACACAGAACCATGACCCCAATATCCATGAGAGGATGAGCCTCTAAGCCTAATACTTGGGCTGCAGCATAATATGTATACTTAAAATATGGATGGAAGTGGTTGACATCAAATGGCACCTTGTCATTTTTGCTGAATGGAACAAAGGACCCACCCACTTTTGGCCGGTGAAGAGGTAGCCTCCATGTCCTGTAGATGTTTTCCATGCTAAAGAATTCTTGTGACAGTTTTTGCATATCGATTCTATCCTCTACTTCCCATTGAAGATCAAATACCATATCAATAGTTTGTTTGTTAATCACCACTAAGGGATTCCCTCGGTAATCGCATATGGTTTTGGTTCTTGGATTATAACAATCTGCCAGAGCTTTCATTAGTTCAACATCCACAAACACATTTGGGACTACCAATTTCCCTAAGTTCTTCTTCCATAGATTACTTATGGGCTCAGGAGCATCCCTTCTTTTGTAGTTAAATAGGAACAATTCATGTCCCCTGATTTCAGTCCAGATGTCTCCCAGATTTTCAAATCTATCCTCCAATCCTTCTTCCTCACTTTTGATCTTTTTAGACCTTACGCTAGACGTGGGACATTGGTCTAGCAAATCCTGAGTCAGAGCTCTCCCTTCCTTCTTCTGTCTTTTGGGCTTCTCTTCAGGGTTTAGTTCTTTTCCTTTCTTACTTTTTTTAGAAGAAGAAGAAGAAGGTTCCATGATTTTAGCAAATACGAGAGACAACACTTACTTGGAGAAATGTCTAGCTCTTCTGATTGTCGTTCACAAATTTTCGCAAGTTCTTCGCAATTTTCAGTCTCTTGGCGTCAATCTGGCTCCTATGAAAATTCGATCAGTTCAGTTGTAATCGTATGGGCAACTTGTGCATAGTTAATGTCTCTGCATCTACAATGGCTACTCAAGTGTTTAAACTTAATTGCAGATGTGACATTCTTCACTTGGGCCTTTAACTCTCCCGCGGGAAGTACAGTTCGACCAAAATGATCGTAATTCAAGTTTTCGATGAAACCCTTGTCTTCGGCCGAGCGCTTTGATCTTTCATCGAAAGCCCATTCTCCTCGATATTATCTTTTTGGTGAGTAGCCCATGTCGAGAAGCCATCTTCAAGACTCATCGAAATCACCTTTTCATCGATAAACTTTCTTTCGATAAGTTACTCGCAAGTTTCATCGAAATCATATTTCGATGAGTTTAGTTCTCTGGTGAAAGCTTGTGCAAGCTCTTCGAAAGTCTCTCTCCTTCAATATTCCCTTTATCGATGAAACACTTCAGTTTTTGTTCGATATAATGTTGTCGATGAGATCTGCATTTCGATGAATGCTTTATGAGTTTCTTCGGCAGTTGTTTCTCCTCGAAATCACTTTTTGCCTTTTGCTTTTCACTTTTTCGATGAAACTTGGGCATCGATGAGTGGCTTCCTTTATTTACCGAAAGTGATATTCTGTCGAAAACCTTTTGCATAGTGCTTTACACGTCATGCTCTATTTCGATGAAGGCACTCTTTCGATGAAACTTCCTTTGCAATGCTCGATACAATTTCTTGGCCGAAGATCTCTAGTCTTCACGCTTATGGAAATATTTATTTATTTTTATTTCAAATATAGTGTTCAACACATTCTTTGTAACTCAAAGGATACTTCACATGTCACATTGGGAAGATTAAGGTATTATTGATTATAATAACATGTCTTATCATTCTATTGGACTAGAAAGACAAAATGTGTTAGGAAAGCAAAGTGTGGAAACACCTTCCAAATGTCAAATTCTTAGAGGAGAAAAGAAAGGATAACTTTCAATTTCCAATTATAGTAATTAAGATGCACATTAACAAAATAACAGAGTAAACAAGAGAATCACACAAACAAAACACACACAATAATTTATGTGGGAAAACCCTTATAGATAAAAAACCCACGCACCAAATCCAAGTCTAGTGTTTACATACAAGTCCATAGACAAAAGCTCTCTTAGGTGTACATTCTTAGTCTCTATTCTCGTAACATACAGAGTACCCATTCAACAGTTCCCACAGACATCAAAACAATTCTCTACAACTGATCTTCACCAAGTATCTTAACATCATTGTCCAGCAGATTATCACCCAACTGAACTTATCAACCGATCCGTCCTTAGACACTTAAATATGTCTTTATCCAAAAACAATTAGTTTTAGTTCTGTAGATGTATAAATCTGACCACTTTCCTAAGTGAATATTTAATATTCATTTTAACCCCATTCCTCTATTTAATTAATTTCTTCATATTCATCTATTTGATTAAATGAATTACTCGATTTATTTAATTAAGTTCAAATAAATCACTTTATTTAATTAATTCCCCTTTATCCATTTTTAATTAAATTTGCATTTAATTAAATTGATCCTTGCAAATAAATAAATCTAATTTATTTATTAAATCTCCCACTTGTATTTATGCAAGTTGCATCTATTTAGTTGAAATAAATTAATTTTATTTTAATTAAAATCCTTTTCCCTCCACTTGCATTTTCCTACATCTCCCACTTGACATAAGAAGAGCAACCAGATTTTATCAAATTCTTCAAGGAAAAGCAAGTCAATTTTGCTTGGTCCTATGTTGATATGCCTGGAATAGATCCGAACCTGATCATGCATAATTTATCCATCACTCCAGGAGCTAAGCCAGTCATATAGAAATTAAGAAAAATGAATCCGCATGTAGCATTATTGGTCAAAGCAGAATTAAAGAAGTTATTAGATGTCGGATTTATCTGACTTATAGACTATGTTGAATGGATCTCAAACATTATACGAGTTTTAAAACCTGATGGAAGCATCAGAATATGATAAATAATTATGAACAAGGATACCCTAACTGGTACTGAGAGGGGGGGGTGTGAATCAATACATACAAAAACTTCT
Source organism: Cryptomeria japonica (assembly GCF_030272615.1). Classification (NCBI taxonomy): domain Eukaryota; kingdom Viridiplantae; phylum Streptophyta; class Pinopsida; order Cupressales; family Cupressaceae; genus Cryptomeria; species Cryptomeria japonica. Next base: position 3,061,813 of record NC_081411.1, on the reverse strand, counting down.
GTGCAACTTATCAAGTTAAAACAATGCTAATTGGTTGTCTCCATTACTGAACTTAACCATGGCAATACCGGTTAAACATAGTAAAACCTCATACAACATAAACTGGTAAAACTGAACCCTTCAGATTCATTCAATGCTTAATAACTATTTCACTCATAAACATATGTATGTGGTGTGTCAACAATACCATAACCATTAGCTCTGCATGCATAATCAGTTAAACAAAACAAAATAAAAATGCACAACTCATGACACACAGATTTTTCATGTGGAAAACCAAATGGGAAAAACCACGATGGAGATGAATACCCACAATCTTGTTTTTGAACTCTTTTGAAGCTCTCTCTATTAGGAGCCTAGTCCGGTTAAAGACTTAACAATAAGGTTCTGTTAGGAACCGATCCTATCAAAGATCACTCAGTTAAGGGATGGCTATATGCCCTGTTAAAGGTTGAAACCCTGTTAAAGGTTACCTTGCTAGAGGATTTAAAGAACTCAATGAACTTGAGTCACCTGGTTAGAGTATTTACAGCAAGCTTGTTAAAGCTACCCGATAAAGGGATTTTCCTTTTGTTGAAATGGTTAGAAAACAACATGTAAAGCTTTGATCTGATAACAACACTATATGCTAAGGCAGATCCTTTTCAGTTCCTTTACTCTGCAATCACATTCTGCAATTTTCTCTCTGGTCTGGCAAGTATCTCATCACTCGGATACACACACACAACATTTGCCAACAACTTACAATAATAGACATCATCGACCTTATAGACAATAATTAGGTCGGTAGCATAAACCCTAAACCCTAATCATTTTGAGTTTACAATATAAGCGGTCCAATCCTGACCGTCCAAACACTTTGCATAAAGCAATACAACTTCAAATAGATCACCAGATAATCTACATCGTCCACTCTTCACCACACATAGAGATTAGTAACTCATCATGCTTTCTTCTCATACTTCTAAGAAGAATGTTCATTCCTAAGGTAGACATTTAATGCAGTCGATCTTCACATGCAAGATCCGCAAGGAAATCCTTCACGTGCACAAAGTTGACATGGCATCACGACCTCATCTTCATCTCTTAGCTAACTCATCATAGAATGTCATTGGTTGCATCCCACAAGCGAGATTGCCAAACCAAAAACCCTAGAGCTGAGATTATCAACCGGTAGTCACACTTAGTGAAACCCAGACACCGGTTCACTGCATTTCTTCATACAGGTTCACCAACTGTTTCCAATCTACATACCAGTTCACTTGCACTTATTGACATCAATGACAACATATACTATCATCATATCAACATGTCAGTTCATCATATGCCAAAAATCTCCCCCTTTGGTAATGATGGCAATACTTGGTGTAGCATTGCAACTGTGAACATCATAGACCAGTGTATTCTGCATCATCAAATATCTTCTCCCCCTTTGACAACAATGCCAAAGTGGAGGCACAAGCTTCCATTCTCCACTATGCTGCTCCTCCTATGGAGTAGCATCCTTCAACTCATCAATCTTGAAAGATTTGACACTATAGTACCCGACTGATGTGGAGCACACAACTTTAGTTGACTTCGTGAAGCAGCAGAACCCCTAATTCACCTCTCAAATAGGTAAATGTAGTCTTCGGTAAGGGTTTAGTGAATATATCTGCTAGTTGCTCCTTACTGGAAACATGTTCTAGTACAACCTCCTTATTCTGAACCCTCTCTCTCAAGAAATGGTACTTGAGCTCAATGTGCTTAGTTCTAGCATGCAATACCGGATTCTTGGAAATATTTATTGCACTAGTATTGTCAGAAAATATACTCACCAGTTCAGACTTCTAATACATGTTTCATCTAGATTGCTTGAGTGCAGTTCATAAATGGTGCCACATATTCTACTTTAGTTGTAGACTGAGAAGTACAGCTCTGCTTCTTGCTTGTCCAAGAGACTAGTCTTCCACCAAGAAAGAATGCTCCACCGATTGTGCTCTTCCGGTAGTCTACATTACTTGCCCAATCAGCATCGATATATACTTTGAGATTAAAGTCACCATTATATGGATACCACAATCCATAGTCAACTATTCCTTTTAGATATCTAAGAATCCGCTTGATAGCTACCAAGTGGGATTCTCTTGAACTTTTGTGAAAATGAGCTACTATGCTCACTGCATGAGCAATATCTGGTCTGCTATGCACCACATAGTGCAGCTTACCGATCATTGACTAGTACTCTTTCTCATTCACCAACACTGAATCATCTTCCTTAGTCAGTTTATAGTCGGTCACGATCGATGTACCAACCGGTTTGCTCTCCTCCATGCCAAAGGTCTTCAATACCTCTTTGACATACTTGGACTGGGTAATAAAGATACCCTCTTTCAGTTGCTAAATTTGTAAACCAATGAAGAACTTTATCTCTCCAATCAAAGACATCTCAAAATATTTCTTCATTTCATCTGCAAAAGCATGACTCATTTTATCATCTCCTCCAAAGATTATGTCATCTACAAATACTTCACAGATCAGAATTTGATCACCTTCAAATTTTAGGTAGATGTTGCTATCCTCGCTTGTTCTCTGAAATCCTATCTTCACAAGATGAGAGTGTAACCATTCATACCATGCCCTAGGTTCTTGTTTTAATCCATACAGGGCTTTGCGTAATCTACACACCATGTTACTATCTTCCGATAAGGCAAACCCATCTGGTTTCTCAATGTACACTTCTTCTTCTAGGATTCCATTCAAGAACATAGACTTCACATCCATCTGATAAACCTTAAATCCCTTGAATGCTACAAATGCAAGTAGCATTCAAACACCTTCCAGTCTAGCCATAGGAGCAAAGGTTTCTCCATAGTCTTCTCCCTCTTCTTGAGCATATCCTTTGCATACAAGTCTTGCCTTGTTCCTCACAACTATGCCTTATTCATTTTGCTTATTCCTGAAGACCCATTTGGTACCTATGACATTCTTGTGTTCTGGTTTGGGTACCAAGGACCATGTTGCATTCTTTTCTATTTGGTCTAGCTCCTCTTCCATAGCCTTAATCTAGTCTTCATCTATAAGTGCTTCTCTAGAAGTCTTGGGCTCAAATTCAAAAATCATGCAAGAGGTTTCTTTCACCTTTCTTCTTGTGAGAATCCCTGTATCTTTATCTCCTATGATTTGCTTCGGATCATGATGTAGTTTCACATACCTAGGAATGACTCTAGCTGGTTCTGCTAGTTTTTCCTCTTTTTCTTCACTTACCTCTTCTTCTACTGGTACAGGAACACTAAGATCTTTACTTGTTTATTTCTTAACCGGTTCCCAGAAGGCTATACCCGGTTCATCTTCCACTTCCTCACTGCAAGTTTTCTCAGGTTCCTCAGGGGATTCATCAACCCTGACATTGATACTCTCAATAATTTTTTGTGTTCTATTGTTGTAGCACTTGAGAGCTTTTCTCTTAGTGGAATATCCTAGAAATATTCCTTCGTCACATTTAGCATCAAACTTTCTTAGATGCTCACCTCTCTTGATGTAACACTTACTACCAAACACTTTAAAATAACTCACAGTGGGAGTTTTCCCGGTCCAATACTCATAATTGGTTTTAACTCTACCTTTCTTGATGAGTACTTGGTTCATAGTATAGACTATTGTGTTCACCGCTTCTCTCCAAAAAGTGTGAGCAACCTTTCCTTGGATCAACATTGTTCTAGCCACTTCAACTACATTCCTATTATTCTTTTCTTCTATGCCATTCTGTTGTGGTGTCCTTGGGACAGACAACTGCCTCTTGATACTGCTATCTTCACAATACTTGTTAAATTCATCAAAAGTGAATTCACCTCCTTGATCAATTCTTAGGCATTTTATCTTTTGACCACTTTCCTTCTCTACCAATGCTCTAAAGGCTTTTCACTTTCCAAACGCCTTAGACTTGTCTTTCAAGAATGTAACCCACATCATTCTTGAGCAGTCATCAGTAAGAATCATGAAATACCTATCTCCCTGAATACTTTTATTTTTCATAGGACCACACAAATCAGTATGCACAAGATCAAGCAAGTTTTCTGCTGAAAAAGACTTACCTTTGAAAGTTGAGGAAGACATCTTCCCAAGTTGACATTCTCTGCACAAAGAATTCTCTGGTTTGTTCAGCAAGGGTAATCCTCTTACTGCCTTGATATTACTAGCCTTCACAATATTATCAAAGTTCATATGACAAAGTCTCCTATGCCATATCAAACTATCGTCAAGCTTTTCCATTAGACATCGACTTATCTTGGTATTGAACTGAAATAGGTTACCTCTAGTCTGCTTACCGGTGGCAATAAGTTCACCACTTTTTCCAATTATACTGCAGACTCCACCTTTGAATTCCAGAATGAGTCCTTTATCATTTAGCTGAGCAACACTCAATAGGTTATGCTTAAGACCTTCTACCCAATATACATCATCCGCACTACTCTTTCCATTCAGTGAGATGGATCCTTTTCCTTTTACCAAGCATGGTGCATCATTGCCAAATCTAACAACACCTCCATCATATTCTTCTAGAGACATAAACTTTTTTCGATCACCAATCATGTGGTGAGAACAACCACTATCAATTATCCATTCATTAGAGTTGTCAATGTGAGAGACAAGTGCTTTCTTGTCAGACACTTCTTCTTTCACAACTACAAATACTATGTCCTCATTCTCTTCATCCTCAAACTCTTCATCAATAACACCTTCATCCACTGCAACAAGACAATTTCTTCTATTTCCTCTTTTATATTTTCTAAACCTCTCTAGTTTATCCTTATTGTCCTTGTTAGGATAGTTAACAACTATATGTCCTATCTTATTGCATGAAAAACATTTCAAAGGAAGCTTACCTCTGTATTTTCGAGTATCTTTTGGAAGTCTCTTGGCAAGAAGAGCTTCAAATTCCATCAAAATCTCTTCATCATCCATACCTCTGATTTGCATGGATTCATAGATGGTACTTGCTTCCTTTCCTTTTCTAGTTGGTGCAACAGATGCTCTAAAAGCTGACTCAGTCTTCTGAACAATACCATCATAGCTATTCAACTCATATGCAGTTAACTTTGCAATGATAGAGTCTAAGGATACCTTGGTTTTGTCAATAGACCTTAGTTCATGAGTAGCAGCAACTCTAATTGCATAGATCGATAACAATGATCTCAAGACTTTACTAACAACGGTAGCATCATCAATTGTTCCACCAACACTCTTGATATCTCCAACAATAGTCTTGATTCTTATGCCATATTGCTGAATGGTCTCACCTTCAATCATCCTCATGTCCTCAAATTTTCCTTTAAGGCTCTCTTCCTTATCTTTCTTTACATGCTCATCACCGCCATAAATAGTTTCCAATGTGTCCCATACATCTTTAGGAGTGTCCTTATCTTGTATATCAATGAACTCAATATCAGACAAACTGCTAATAAGGGCTTCCATGACTTGTCCATTTTCTTGAATCTCTCTTCTCTGATCATTGGTTAAAGTGCTAGTGGGAATTACATAGACATTCTCAACATAGCTCTAGTGTTGAGCACCCAGACTCTTGATATATATCTTCATTCTGTCCTTCCATATTTTTAAGTTATCTCTATTGAACTTAGGACCTTCCCTCTTCATTATTAAGGCATGACCTTTTACCTCAAACGGTTAAGCTTATATCACCAAGGACCTGGAGTTGCTCTGATACCAATTGATGAATAATTATGAACAACAAATACCCTAACTGGTACTGAGAGGGGGGGGGGGTGAATCAGTACATACAAAAACTTCTGTGTAACTTATCAAGTTAAAACAATGCTAACCGGTTGTCTTCATTACTTAACTTAACCATGGCAATACCGGTTAAACACAGTAAAACCTCAGACAACATAAATCGGTAAAACTGAACCCTTCAAATTCATTCAATGCTTAATAACTATTTCACTCATAAACATATGCATGTGGTGTGTCAACAATACCATAACCATTAGCTCTGCATGCATAATCACTTAAACAAAACAAAATAAAAATGCACAACTCATGACACAGATTTTTCACGTGGAAACCCAAATGGGAAAAACCACGGTGGGGATGAATACCCACAAGCTTGTTTTTGAACTCTTTTGAAGCTTGCTTTGTTAGGAGCCTAGTCCGGTTAAGGACTTTACAATAAGGTTCTGCTAGGAACCGATCCTGTCAAAGATCACCCAGTTAAGGGATGGCTATATAACCTGTAGTCACACAAATCTGTCTAGCTTAATTAAATAAATAAACGCTATTTATTTGATTAAAAATCCACTAGCCATCAATTAATTAAATTAATATTTAATTAATTTATCCCCAAACATTCTTCTATTAATTAAATAAATTATTCAATTTATTTTAATTAATTCATTAAATCAAATTCAAATCAATTAAATAAAAAAAATCTATTTATTTAATTAAAATCCCCCTTTTCCTATTTTAAATAAATCAAATAAAACATTTATTTAAAACATTATCCCCACCCCACTTGCATTTTCCTACAAATGCAACTTGCACACATTTATTGAAATAAATTAATTTATTTTAATAAAATCCTATTTTCCCTCACCCACCAAATCCACTTGCAAATCTAATCCCCTTATAGATTCTTCTAATCCCTTCCTAATTAGCTTAATCCATCCCCTAATTATTGTCACATTCCTAAGCAAAATAGAGTCACTTCTCAAAGACTCCAAAGTCTTTGAAAAACATTTAATGCTTTGTGTGTTCAACAAATTAACTCCCAAAGTCTTCCAAGACCACTAATGGCTCTTACATGACCATTTATGGCTCTTACATAACCATTTATGGTTATTTCAAACTTGTCTCCCCAAACATTTATTGTTTTGACCATATTCCTCCATTTCACATTTGCACAAGAGTTTATCCATGGATAAAAGCTTTATTCTTTGAATAAAGAGTTTATTCATTCAACCAACCTTGACTTTAACTTCCAAAGTCATATCAGACATTTAAAGCTTATTCCCTCTCCTCTCAACCTATCTCACATTGACACTTGTCATCCTGGGATTGGGTTGAAAGCCCTCACATGGATTTGAAATCATTCAATCCTGACCCTTGTTGAGATTGCTCAATCTCAACCATCCGTTGCTCCATTTTTCCTATAAATAGAGCCCATTTCTTCATAATCCAGATCCTGAAAACTTGTATGCATTTAAGCTATAGGCATTTTAAGAGAGCATTTTAGCATAATTAACTCATATATTGTCATTTTGGATAAAATCAATCATTTTAGTATCAATAGCTTAATATTTGCTTCTTTATTTACATTTAGAGCAATATTTCAATCTCAATCCTCCATAAGCATCCATAGTGCAAAAAGCTGCTGAGAGCTACACTATTTTGGAACTTGGAGAGGAGAGGAACAAGGGAGAAGGAGCTAAGAACATGCTAAGAGGCATTTGGAGATGTCTGCTTATCTTTGTTTCATTAGTTAGATATATTAGCATGATTTTAATGTCTCTCTTGATATGCCTATTTAGATTAGTTTTTGATTGACTAACACTAACAGTTTCTTGTCTTGTGTGTGGTTTATCTTAGACTAACCTTGTCCACTTTGCAGCGCATCATTTGGTGAACCCGACGTGAATCCAAGCACCAAAAATATCATTTAAAAAAAAAAACTAACATGTTTGAATGTTGAAAATGTCACACAGGTTGCGCTTTGGCGCTATTGAACTGGTTCTAGCGCTATCGACATTTATGCTTTTAGTGCTATTGTTTTTACAATAGCGCTATTGCCTCAAGTTCAGCGCTTTTGGTACCATTTTGGCGCTTTTGACATCATTTTAGTGCTATTAACCCTGTTTCAGTGCTTTTGCCTCTCTGGCTTTCCCTTTCTTTTAGCGCGTTTATGTTAAATAGCGCTTCTGTTCAAACACAGACTAGCGCTATTGGAACGGAATGTCGTAAAAATCACCTTGTAACCAAAAAGATTGAAAATTTTAGGCTTGTGGAAGCCCCCCTTGGACATAGATTTTACTAACAATTTGTTGTTTGTGCAGGTTTAAAACTCACCATAAAAAAATCACAAACTTGTCTTTTTGGTGCTTTTAAAACTTGAACAAAAACAAATTTTCCTTGTTTTCTAGTTAGGGTCACTTGTCTTTGGTGCTTTAAAAATTGAATAAAACAAACATTTGCTTTCATTGCAAGTTAGGACTCATTTTCTTTTGGGGCTTAAAATCAACAATTTGATTTCCATCAAAACTAAAGAATTTACAAGCCACACTTCAAATTTTGGTGCAATTAAAAAACTTACAACCCACTTGTTCCAATTCTTGCAAGTAATTTACTTCAAGCAGAACGTGCTTTTTGTTAAGTTGACCAGGACTTCCCATTTCTAGATTACAACATATTGCCTTTGAAGTTAAAAAGAACATCATGATTGTTGGAGCAACATCTCCAAAATAGTTAGATCACATTGCAATGGTGGATTAAAAAGAACAACTATTTTTTTGTGCTTGGCACGCTTGTGCAAAAAAAGTCGGTTGAGTGGTCCTACCTCTAACACACACTATCCTCTCCCTTGGCTTTTGTGGTCCTAGGTGCAAGAGAAAAGTGTTAGTAACACTCAAAATTTTTATCTTTTTAAGAGAGGCCTGCCAAGGGATCGATACTCTTGGGAACGACCTCGAGCGGTAAATCCTTCGAGCCGCTATAGAAATCAGGTGAGAGCGAAAGCTGTAGCCTTGGGTATAACTATTCCTACAGTGTAACTGGTCGAAAGGACAAATGGGCCCCACCACCAGTTACAAGGCTCTTAAGTGAGTCACTGTAGAATGAATTTATGTCCAAAAACATCGAACATGACTAAACACCTTTAAGTAGTAGCCCACGCATTCTATTGATTGAGGATATTTGCGATATAATTTAGTGCAAGAGCATAGATGGTTTTGCTCGCAAGATACTCACCATACATATTTCCTTGAGTAGAAACATAGCTTTTTGAAAAGTCACTTATGGCTTGATAAAAGTGGTGACTCCCCCATCATAGGGATCATCTATTTGTTATGCTCGTGCAAGACTTAGTATATCACATCCTTACCTGCCATGGTGGGATTCATAAGGTATGTAGTACCAAAGTCGAAGAAATATCAAGATGTGGGCTAAATTTGTCACAACTGGCCATTTGACCTTAGGGATAAAAAGTGTTTGAAGTGTATTCATTTTAAGTCAAGACCAAGTGCAAATTGAGCCGACTTCAGGCTTTGGAAATACACCTTAAAATACATCTAAAAGGAAGGGTCATATACAAGTTCAAGGATTGGGTTGATCTAGACCCATACTCATTTGTGCCTTTGAGGCAACATTCTTGTGTTTGTGTGCTTGCTTTGTTTTCTTGTCAAAACAACATCAAAAGAAGATCACTTCCCAAAAGAAAAACAAAAGTATTCATCCATCCAAACATTTTTCAAAACAACCAAAGACATCAAAAACAAAGTACAAACATCAAAGAGTCAAAATTTTATGACCATTCTTCACATCTTGCAAAAGAAGAAGCATCATCAGAATATCAACTTGAAAAGAAGACCATTAAGCTCAAAGGCTTTGATCAAACGAAGGAAATTCTTCTATATCAATAGACAAATCTTTGTCTCCCATAGAGTTTTCTTGCGTCACATGCGCCTCTACCTTCAAGGCAAAACAAACGAATTTGATTCAGAATCATTGAACCACAGAGCTTTTATGCAATATAGAGCTCTGAGTTACCACAAAAACCAAGGAGGTAAGATTAATCCCAACTTTTTCCCAAACGTCTGTATCACATACAACACAGCTCGAGAAATGCCATCCACACCCGAAAGAGAAGAGGTAGAGTTTGTCCCATTTGTAACACAACTTTTATTGAAGTTAAAAACATTTCATTCATCATATTATTCATACATCATCACTTCATCATCAATCCGTTCCAACTCTCAAAACATTAAGAGGTTCTTGCTCCAAGTTCTCTTTTTAGATATTGCTTGAATCAAACACCTCACATCACTTTTTAGATTGTTTCTACATCTAGGATAAGCTCATCCTAAGAAACACATCTACGCAGGTTAAAACTAGTTTATGAGTGAATCCTCTCATTACTAGGTAGTTCAATCTGTAACACATCTCAGATTTCTCTACACCTTATCACATCAAAAACTTATCAAACAAGCAAGCAATTCAAAGAAGGAATTTCGGTTACATCTACCTTAAAAGTGCTAGAGATCTACATGCAACACCATTCACCAACCATCAATCTTTCATTTCATCAACAACTCATCATCATTTTCACTCAACTTCAACAAAGACTCATAAACAAAATGGCTCAAACCTGATCACGGTCAAGGCAACGAGAAATAGAAATAGAAGAAGAAGAAGAGGAAAATCTCAATGAATTTCAAGAAGCACATGGAGGAAATGCGAATGACGAAAACCCAAGTACTCCTACTCCTGCAACAATAGAAAGGGCTCAGCATAACCCTCTCTTTAACAAATTGTTTGACGAAATACTCAGGAGAAATGCGGATGCTCACTTCTTAAAGCTTGCTCAAGAAGGAGCAAAACTCCCCTTTGACTTTGATCTTGCCCAATTAAGACAAGCATCAGAAAGACAAAGTCGCCATGAAGAGGAAAGAGGTAGAGATCCCATTAGATATAACATTCCTCGAGGTAACCCACCACCTCCTCCTCCAAATGAAATGGAGATGTTGCAGCAACAAGTCGAGAATCTCACCCGACAACTTCATAGTGGTGTCAAGACTAACCAATTCTCACTCAATGACATCTATCCCTATCCTTTTGATAGGAATCTTTATATGCCACCTGTATATGGTGAAAATGGATAACAATAATAACAATATTGAAAGGCTAAATGAATCCAACCACAAAACCCTAGCCTAATAATCAACAAAGATCCACCATAACATATGAAGATTACCTAAGACAATGCAAATCACATGAAATCACAAAGATTATACCATCACATGTCCAATAGGGTTTTGATCTCCATTGATCTTGCTTGATATATTTGCTCTCAGATTTTATGTGCACAAGAGCTCAACAAAGAACGGAATGTGGTTGCAAGTAGGATCGTAGTGTAGTCAATTGATCAAGTAGTTAGGATGCATAGAACGATTAGCATGCATGATTAGAATGAATGATTAGGGTTTGATAATGAAGGAAGCATCTCCTTATATAGAAGACACTATATGAAATGGAGGGATAAGATTAAGAGGTGTAAAAGGAGGTCAACTATGATTAGAGGGTAGGTAAAAGAAATAATAAAATAATGAAAGGGGTAGGTAGTGTATGAATTAAGAGATGAATGACATGTGTCATAGGTAGAAAAGGCTAATGAATTAATTAAATAAATAAAGATTTATTTAATTAATAGAAGAAGTGGGATAATTAAATAAATAAGAATATTTATTTAATTTAGGAAAAGGATAATTTAAATAAATAAATGTATTTATTTAAATGAGAAATAAGGCTAGAAGAGGATAAATGAATTAATTAAATAAATAAGGATTTATTTAATTAATAGAAGAATTAAGCTTAGATAATTAAATAAATAAAATATTTATTTAATTAGACTGGATAATTTTAGGTGTCTACATTTTGCCCCTCTTTGAGACAATGCAACTTGTCGCGTTGTTTCAAAGAAGATAAGATGAACTGATACAGAGTTGCCCCAGAATGGGAATGATATGCCCCCTCGAGAGATTGGATGAAAATGTCTGAAAAGATTGCAGACAATCTCTCGATAAGAAAGAAAGGCTAGAATGGATTAGCCGGATAAAGTGATGAAGACTGACTCAAAAAATGAAGGCGAGGGCAAGGGTAGGCTATATGATAGACCACGGGGGAAAATACATCCTCATTGTCATCTACACATCCACAAGAGCATATTGCAGAGCGAGAATAGAGCAGGAGCAGTCAGCAGCGATGGCTTTCACTCACAGATTCGACCGCGTTCGTCGATTCCAGAGGCCAGCAGAGGTAGGAGAGCTGGTAAGTACCACCAAACCTCCTCGTGCGTTGACGCATTTAATTTTGTCATTAATGCATGTCGAATAGGGTAATAAATGCGCTTAGACTGGGGTCCAAAAAATGTCAAAAAATGTTTAGGCGCGTCTGCATTAGTGCCAGGCACGTCTGTGTTCGCTAGGCACGTCTATGTTTGTGCCAGGCGCGTCTATGTCTGGACCCGCGTCTGTGTAAAATGCGGTTGCGTTTGTGCTGTTCATGCGCGTTTGTGCCAAGAAGGCATGTCTGTGTCAAAGAAGCGCGTCTATGAAGATCATAGGCACGTCTGTGTCAGGAAGGCGCGTCTGTGTCATACAGACGCGTCTGTGCAGTCTCTAAGAGCGTTTGTGTCATGTAAGCGTGTTTGCGTTTGAAAAGTATGAATTTGCATCTTCTAGGTCAAATCGGCAGTTCTGTGATGAACATATGCTGTCGATTGGATAAGCTGCTGAGAGGATACACTCAAGCAGGTCCTCCAGGAAGACCAGGATAGATCAAGGCACTTTGTGATGAACAGTGAGTACCAAGATAGAGTACTTTGTGATGAACAGGGAGTACTGAAATATGAGTAGCACTTTGTGATGAACAGTGAGTGCAAATGCGAGTAACACTTTGTGATGAACAGGGAGTGTCACACACGTAGTACTTTGTGATGAACAGTGAGTACCACTAGGATAAATAGCAACACTTTGTGATGAACAGTGAGTGTCACTAGGATAGATAGCAATGTGCATTGGATAAAAGGTAGCATTTTGTGTTGAACAGTGAATGCCACTATGACTGACCTGAGTGATTTGCTTGACTGCAGGAGTATTTGCTGATGCTGAGTCACAGAGAGATTCTCGTCGACACAAAGGTTGCGACCTGAGTTGTCGCTCGAGGACAGAGCTGCCATCGAGGAGATGGGTTTGAGACATGTGCTGTATGTGCCTGAGTTTCGGGAAAACATGGGACTGCTGACTGCGCTGGCTAAGAGATGGCACTCTAAGACGTGCACATTCCATTTGCCGATGGGTGAGATGACAGTCACCCTGGAGGATGTATACAGGATTCTGCGGGTGTCGATCGATGGGGAGCTGATCCCATATGATCGAGATGGTGACAGAGAGGCCCTAAGATGAGTATTCCAGGACCCTAGATTGGAGATGAGGGCAAGACACGTGGCATGGGACACCATGACAGCCATAGGGTTAGCATTGCCATCAGTGATCGGAGGAGCTATCAGTGGGTTCCTTTGTATCAGTTTTGTACCATTTTGTATGATGTTGTAGACACCTGGGAGTGATTGTAGCCATATGATTTTGACATCATTGTATCATGACATTTTATATATATATATGAGATGATTCATCTTTGCGGCAGCTATATGCATGTGCACCTATGTGATGAGATGTTCTTATGTGATGCTTATGATATGGATGCAAATATGTATATGATGCAATGCAATATTTTTTTTTTTTGTTCGTTTATGTTTTATATGTGTATGCATGATGCAAATGTGAATGTATGCAATGCAGATGAATATGATAATGCAAATGTAAATTGTGCTAACAGGTGTTGTGTGCAGGATGTGATGTAGTTGTGATATCTATATGTATGTATGAAATGCTTATATGTGGTAATGCAAGTGCAACTACATGAAATGCAAATGTTTTTGGTGTGTCATTATACTCAGTCATGTGATAGCAGGCTACGCGGACTCGAGAAGGATGATGGAAGTCAATCAAGAAGGGGGGATGGAAGACAGAAGATATGAAAGTGAAAGAGCTTCTTGTGCGTTATCATTATTGAGCTTTATTATGGCAAAATAGGTTATGACAATCGAGGCATATGTTCGACCCAGAAAGTCATTGTACCTGTTTGCATGGAGATAAGACAGTCACAAACAAGGAATGCCCCAATTCATACTAGATTCACAGTGTCCTCATATCCTTGGACAAGTCATAGCATTACTAAGAGACAATCCACAGACAGCAAACAAAAATAGGTGACGATACCCCATCCTCGCCTTTCTAGTCAAAGACATCTTGGAGATAGAATCTCTAGTCAAAGACATCCCAGAAAAGATAAAAGACATGTCACCAAAAAAAAGATGAAATCAAAAGAAAACCAAGACTCGACACCAACATCCACTGTAGTCGTCAAGTTTTTGTCTCTTGTCACTTGTATAAGTCTTATTTGATTGTGGTCACAATGTTTACTTTCATAAAATGGATAGATAGCACTGAACCATACGTTGTCTGAGTCTGTTGAAAGATTTGATTTGTTGAAGCCCATTGTTGCTGCTGTGTCTCATCTGAAACTGACTGAATCCATGAAACTGATACTTTATTGTGGAGAAGACGAAACTTTATTGCGGATCTGTGATGCAAATGCTGTTTTATTGCGGATTGTGCACGAATAGACTGAAGGAAGCTGGAAGAAACTGTACTCCTCGAAACATGTGATGCTCTCAGTTCCACACCCATTACTAGACGTAGGATTTGCCTTAGCCACAGATAGGATTTGATTTATTATGGATGGAAAGGGAGGTGAAAAGGGAGGTTTATTATGAATGGCTAACCAATCTTGGGTAGATCAATAACAAGCCATGATGGGAATGGGTAAGTTTATTATGAATGAATTGGTCGTGAGTGTGTGCAAAGTGAAGTGATGAAAGAGAATCCTGAAGGAGGGAGGAGCAATGTCTCTACGAATGGCGCTGGTGACCCAGTTTTCACCATGGTACTTGCCTAGGGCACCACCGAAGTGGTTTTCACCATTGGACAAAATTATTTCTCTTTACTTTTTTCAATTTTTCAATGTTTTTTGTGTCATAAGGTGCCTGTTTGCTAGGTTTTCACCAAGTAACGATTTTTTTTTGTTTTTATAATTTTTTTTTGTATTTTTGAAAATTTTTGATTTTTTTGTATTTTTGAAGTTAGGATACTCCGAAGAGCTTATGTGTAGAACCTACGAAGGTGCATGCTGTTGATAGGATCCTCCAAAGGTTCACCCTCTGTAGTTGAGAGCTGATATGCACCAGATCCATATGCTGCTGTAATAATGTAGGGACCAAGACAGTTTGGTTCGAACTTGCCCTTCTTCTCTCTATCTTGTTGATTTTTAGGATTTTCTCTGAGAGCTAAGTCACCTACCTCAAATGTGCGAGGCATCACCTTATGATTGTAACTGCATTGTTCCTTGACTGAATGATGTGTATCTTGAGTGACTGTCTTCCTTGATAAAGGAACTGAGATAGAATTACTAGTGTGTGGACTACGTAGGCCCATATGTGTGTCACCTAAAGAAGTTTGGGCTTCCCTGATAACAAAGTCCTTCGAGGAATCTCCATTAAAGGCCCCTGATGTATCGCCAGAAGGGAAAGGATGTGTGGAACAAGTGGATGAGTTATGAAGGCTTATGATTGTGAAAAGAAGTGAGAGTAGGATAGCATGATGGAGACTTAGGATCAACAAGTATGCTTTTTGATTTAAAATTGTAGAGCTTTTGCCCCCAGTTATTTTGATATTAGGGGAGATCAACTCTTGTTCTTTTTCTTTGATAGGATTTTTATCCTTGACTTTGATTTTTGCAGAGTCCAATAGCTTCTGATTTTGATTTGGACTGAAGGAATTTTCTTTATTTTTTACTTTTAGGTTTTTCTTTTCAAAGCTTGATTTTTCATCCCCAATGAGTAAGGGATTTTGTAATTCTTGTTGATCCAAGTCTGGGAGCGGAGTGGAAATGGAATGAGTGGATGAAATGGTAAGGCTATGTGAGTTATCAAGAGGGTTGGCGATAGACTCAATAGATTCTTTGTTGGAACCACTCTTAGGACTATTGATATCAAGAGTTGCTTGCACCGCTAGAGGAGATTTGCATTCGGACTTAGTAGCCACAACACTAGGTGGTTCACACCCAATTCCTTGGCATTGCAAATTGTTTGTAGGTTATTTCTATCGACTCAATACCTTAGGAGATAGTGGGAGTTGATCAACATGAAAGATATACTCACCACATCCCATGTCTTTAATCTTTAACTTTTCTTTTAGCTCTGTTTACTTTGATGTAGAAGCTTTTAAGGATTCTGGATCCACATATGTTGAAGATGGAACAACTTCTCGATTGACTGGAATTGTTATTTCTGATCTAGGTCGCAAATTGTTGCAATATATGAATGGATTTGGGTCAGCTTTGATGGTCACTTGAACTCCATTATGTGGAAACTTGATGCATCGATGATATGTAGATGGTACTGTGTTCATCTCATAAATCCATGGACGCCCCAAGAGTATGTTGTATGTGAGATCTAGATCTAGGACTTGACAAACCACATCCTTTGTAACTGGCCCTACTTTGAGAGGTAATGTGACTGTACCCTTGGATGAACGCTCTTCATCATCATATGCCTTAATGGTGATCTTGTTTGTAGAATTCACAGCTTTATCAGAATATCCCAATTGTGTGATAGTGCTTAATGTGCAAATGTTTAGACCTACTCCTCCATCTATCTGGACTTGTTTTATTCGATATTTGTGTATGAAGGCTTCAATGTGTAATGGTGCATTATGTGGCTGACTTACAGAGGCGTCATCGGCTTCTGTGAATGTAAGGGAGTGTGGAATGGAAAGGTATCCCACCATGGCTTGAAACTGGTCCACGTTTAGATCAGTAGGAACAACAGTATCTCTCAAGATTTTATCAAGAATGGCTTTATGTGTGGGAGATATGCGTAATAGTTCAAGGATTGAAATGAGCATGGGTGTCTTCCCTAATTGTTCTACAAGGTCATACTCAGGTTTGGTTGATGAAGAAGCAGTGTTCTTGGCTGGAGCACCTTGCAAAGTGATTTTACCCCGACGGGTTGTAACATGACATTCAGAGGTAGGTTCAGAAGAAGATCCAACACCTTTTAGGACAATCTTGGGTCTCTGAGTAGGATTCTCAGTGTTTTTGTCCTTGATGATAATAGTAGAGACATAATTGTCCATCGAGATGTGATTGATGGTTGAATCATAGTTGTAAGATGCTCTGGTATAATTGGTTTGGTCATCTGTGGCTTTAGCTTTTCCTTTGTCATGTTTTGGGAATGGTTCCTTAAACATCTCATGTTCTTGATTGGAGGAATGTCCCTCAATCTCAATATCACCTCTATCAATGAGATCTTGTATGATGTTCTTTAGTCGATGATAATTTCCTGTCTTATGACCCTTGCTCTTATGAAATTCACAACACTCATCATCATTGCACCAATTTGGTTTGACCTTTGGTTCATATGGAGGAAAATCTGGAACTATGATCACCTTGTTTGCCACTAGCTTCTTGAAGACCGACTCAAGTGGTTCTCCCAATGGAGTGTACTTCTTACGTGATCTAGAAGTTGTTTGAGTATTCACTTGATTGTTTGTAGAACTTGATCACGAAAAGATGACTTTGGGTCGCACTGTGTTGGCATCAACAACACCATCATTGACTGTGTTCTTGTTTTTATTCCAAAATCTTGGCTTGTCTTTTCCTTTAAAGTCATCTTTGTTCTCCTTGAATATTTTAATGACTCCTTGTTCAATTAGGACCTTCTCTGTTGCTAAGCCTTTTTCAATGACGTCCTTGAAGGTGGACAAACAAGCTTTTCTTAGATCATAGCCAATGTCTTTGTTAACATTTTGGGTGAACATTTCTACCATTTGTTTTTGTGGAATTTCACAAGAGCATCTGCTGGCTAGATTTCTCCATCTTTGTAAGAATGATGCAAAAGATTCTCCCTCTTTTTGCTTGGTGTTGCACAAAGTAGTGACTGATATGTCTATCTCTATGTTGTAAGAGAAATGTTGGATAAATGCCTCTGCTAAGTCACCCCATGACTTAATTCCAGGTGGGAGTTGGGAGAACCATTCCATAGCTTGATCACCTAAGCTTTGTGGGAATAATCTCATCAAATATGTCTCTTCTACTGCTACCTCAATGCAAGCTGTGAAAAATTGTCTTATGTGTGCCTTAGGATCCCCTTTTCCTCTATACTTATCAAATTTAGGCATCACAAAGTGTGTAGGAAAAGGAGGCATTGGAATGCTCTTGTCAAATGGATAAGGACATATGTCTCTCATTGTGTATGTTGGCTTTGGTGTATTTATGTCCTCCATTTTCTTTTGTAAGTCCCTGATTTGTTGTTCCAAATTGCTCTTAGGTGGAGATCGACTTCTTGGACCATACCCTATGCTTGAGGCACCAATTGGAGGAGGAGCATGTTGCATATATGGATGATATTGATCATACACATGTTCATATGGAGGAGGTCTGTAATGACGCTGCGTATATGGACCACTTGGTATAGATTCATGTTGAGGAATCCCATATCTATTTTGCACATGTATACCATATTCTATAGGCATGTCATGTTCCATTATGTTGCCCCCAAATTTGACATGAGGTTTCCTTGTGTCCAAATTTTGAGCATGCCTTTGAACATCCAATTGTTTTGGTGGTTGATCCTTAGCATTAGTATGTGATTGAGCATATTTTTCTGCATAAGACTTCCATAATGGTCTATGAAGGTAAGTATTATATGTTTGACCATGTGTATGTGGGACCTCTGGTTTTTGAAGCAAAGCTGATGGTGATTCCGGTACCATGTGTGGTCCTCTATTTCCTCCACTATTAGGTCTCCTTTGATCCATATTGGAGTGCGGTTGTTGCAAAGGTCGATTTTCCATTATTTGAGACATGTCAAAATCATGAGGTATCTTGGCTCCACTTTGTGCCATCATTTGTAAGAAGTATTGTCTATCTCTCCTCATTATTTCCTCAACCAATCGATTGAAATGGGGATTCATAATGGATTCTTCCACATCTGCTGAATGTACTGAAAAGTTGTCCACATTGTCATTTTGTGTAGCATTGTTGTTTATAGTGTCCATGTTCTCAACATTTGGAATGTTTCTATAGACATCCATGTCAGGTAATGTAGTATGATCAGAATTGAAAAAGATATCATTGTCATACTCATAAGAACTCATGTTTGCGGACTCTTGAGCCTCTTTAGTTTCTCTCCTAGATTTTTGAAGATGGGTTTCAACCATGAACTAGGTATTGACCAAGATGTGTGAGACTAGATGAAAATGGAAAGAGTATGGAAGACCAAGAGTTGGATGGAATGTAAATGAATCTGAAGTGTACTTGCAATGCCCAAAGTGTAAGACCAAGTATGTATGTAGTAGAGTAGGTGTGACTTCCAAAGAGAGGATAGTTTCTCTTGATGAGGTAAGTTGACCTTGACTCTAAGTAAAACCAAATGAGACCCAAAGGTAAGAAACCTTGATGAGGGACCACTTAGCAAAGTGTTGTTGTATGTAGTGTGTTGACAAAGTATGATGAGGACAAGCAAGTGACCTTTTGACTCAAGTTTAGACAAATGTGAATGTAATGTGAGATGTAAAGCAATGATTGACTTTGTGAGACCCAAGAACAGGTTGAATGCTAAATGAAACCCTAGAGAGATGACCTAGGAAGCTCAAGAATTCCAAAACTGACTATGTTTGCTTGCTGGACTGTAACAGTTTTTCAATTCTGAACATAGACGCGCCTGTATACTTCACAGACGCTGCTTCCCGACATAGACGCTACTCTGTTTAACACAGACACGCCTCTGTGATTTTCTGTCAAATGTAATGTTTGCTGTTGGAGCACAGACGCGATTCTGTCCTGCACAGACGCGGCTAGACAACACAGACGCTATTATGCCCGACACAGACGCGTTTTTGCAAATTTTGTGCAATTTTTCCAATCTATGAAGTTGTTTTGTTGTGACCAAATCTGACCGTTTGACTATTTTTCGTGACAAGAGGACACAGTGTTGATGAGGACTCAATGTTTGCAAGTGTCTAGACTCCAAAATGACTCCAAGAAAGTGTGTTGTTTGATGTAAAAATGTTTTGCATACACTTGAAGACACAAAAGACACAATGTTTTGCTGTTTGGTCTTGAATGTTTTGAATGTTTAAAATAAGTCAAGCACAATTCTTATGGCTAGCCAAGACAATAGTTGTTGATCCCACATGGGGTTTTACCCCCGAGGCCACGCTATTCAGAGTGGATACTTAGATGCTTGACCTCACTGGCTCCACCCTCGGCACTCACTTCTCAGGTCAGCCAAGCATCAGTCCCCATGAAAACTCCCCATGGCGAACTTTGTATCTCTACTAAGAACCGTATGTGTGTGGGCCGCTACCAGAGGTCCGACCTCCTGCCCCAACAACTAGAAGGATTTGGGCCTCTAAAACAAAAAGGTGCTAGTAAGGGCATCCGCTCGTGTGGCCATACATGCGGCACTTTCAGCTCTATAAATACAGAAGGCTCCCAGTCGGTAGGGGTTACGCCCTACAACTAATCAAATAAATTTGATCAAACGGGTTTATGGGGAGACATAGTGTCGGTATGAACTAATCAGCACACGTTATTCATAGTTTTCACCATGAATACATTTGATTATAGTGGTTCGGATGAGGTGGGTTTTCCTCGCTACCACTTGGGTCGATCTCTTCTCACTAGTAGTCCTAATGACCACACGGGAAGACAGGCCCTCTAAAGATTAAACAAAAAGAGCCTATTGCTCAAGACACAAAAGACAATGATTCAATTTTAGTGCACCAATGGAAGTGTTTGCTAGTCTATGAAAATAAGGCACACAATAAAAATCCAAAACCCTCACCAAGGATCTGCAACAAAGAGTTGTTAGTAGTTTGGATTTGTTTGAAATAATCACCCCTTCCTGCATGCACACAAGTTAGGTAAATTTTAAAACCCAAAAGACTTTGTGAAAATAGGGGCCTTCAACCAAACGATTTTGCTTCCAAGACAAGCTGCACCAATTTTGTTAGCTAGATTTGAAAATGTTAGTCCAAAAATAAACCAGATCTGAAACCCTAAATGCAAAATCCGAAAAACGAATCAATGAAAAATGCAAAATTTTGAAACAAGTGATACACAGACGCGATTACCCCAGACACAGACGTGACTCTGCGACAAAGACGCGGATAAAAACCATAGATGCGCTTTCCAGACACAGACACGGATAAAACGGACGCAGACACGTTTCCGTAACACAGACGCGCCTTTAGGAAACCTGCAAAATAAAATTTTGTCGAAAACACGGACGCGATTCAAGATGTCACAGATGCTCCAGAAGATCAAAAACGCGATCCGAAAGTATGCAGATGCGAAAATATCGAAAATGTTGTCGGAAATGCTAGATCTGCAACTTCAAACACAAAATCTGCCACAAAAGGTTAAATGCAAAAAGGGACAAGAGTCCCACCGGGCGTGCCAAAATGTATATGGTGAAAATGGATAACAATAATAACAATATTGAAAGGCTAAATGAATCCAACCAGAAAAACCTAGCCTAACAATCAACAAAGATCCAACAATCAACAAAGATCCACCATAACATATGAAGATTACCTAAGACAATGCAAATCATATGAAATCACAAAGATTATACCATCACATGTCCAATAGGGTTTTGATCTCCATTCTTCCTATCTCCATTGATCTTGCTTGATATATTTGATCTCAGATTTTATGTGCACAAGAGCTCAACAAAGACCGGAATGTGGTTGCAGGATCGTAGTGTAGTCAATTGATCAAGTAGTTAGGATGCATAGAACGATTAGCATGCATGATTAGAATGAATGATTAGGGTTTGATAATGAAGGAAGCATCTCCTTATATAGAAGACACTATATGAAATGGAGGGATAAGATTGAGAGGTGTAAAAGGAGGTCAGCTATGATTAGAGGGTAGGTAAAAGAAATAATAAAATAATGAAAGGGGTAGGTAGTGTATGAATTAAGAGATGAATGACATGTGTCATAGGTAGAAAAGGCTAATGAATTAATTAAATAAATAAAGATTTATTTAACTAATAGAAGAAGTGGGATAGTTAAATAAATAAGAATATTTATTTAATTTAGGAAAAGGATAATTTAAATAAATAAATGTATTTATTTAAATGAGAAATAAGGCTAGAAGAGGATAAATGAATTAATTAAATAAATAAGGATTTATTTAATTAATAGAAGAATTAAGCTTAGATAATTAAATAAATAAAATATTTATTTAATTAGACTGGACAATTTTAGGTGTCTACACCACCCTTTCCACGAGGATTCGAAACACCCAAATTCGAAAAATATAGAGGAAAGGGAGATCCTCGTGATCATGTCAGAGAATTCCATTCCGCTTGTCTCGAAGTAGCATATGAAGACACATACCTAATGCACCTTTTTCCCCAAAGCTTGGGAGGAACAACCACATCATGGTTTTCCCGACTACCAGGTGGCATTAGAACATTTGAGGAACTCATCGAGAAGTTTCTAGCTCATTACTCTCATAACATTGAACGCGACATTACCATGGCTGATCTGTGCAACACTAAACAAAAACTAGGTGAACTATTCTCAGTATTCCTGCAACGATGGCGCCAAATGTCTAGCAGATGTTCTCTTCAGTTACCTGAATGAGAACTAGTGGAAATATTCATTTCCAACTTAAATGAAGAAATGAAATTTCACCTGGATGTCAAAGACACAGACTCTTTTAATGATATGATCACCAAGGGTTTGAAATGTGAGCGAGCACTCATTAAGAAAGGACTCATCAAAATCTATAATGAACCAAGGGATGGTCCTCGCCCACACTTCAATAGCGATAAACCAAACTTCTGGAATAAAAACAAGAATATCGTCAATGATGGGGTTGTGGATGTCAGGACTATACAAAATGCACAACCTGTGGTTCGGTTTGCAGGACAAAATCCTCCACCTCAGAATAACACAAATGTTCCTTCCAATCAAGGTCACATCACATCTCATGATGAACCAAGACCTCGTTAGCAAAAACAGAAACAAACATACACTCCCTTAGGGGAACCCATTGAAACAGTATTGCGACAACTCATTTCTCAAAATTTGGTCACTCTACCTAAACTATCAAACTATGAGCCTCAAGTCAAACCCGCATGGTGGAGAGATACTGAACACTGTGAATTCCATCAAGGAAGAGGACACAAGACAAGTAATTGTCACCGATTAAAAGATCTTATTGACCGAGGAGAAATTGAAATTGAAGGACATGACCCAAAAACAACCAATAATGATCATCTGATGTTCAAAAATCCACTTCCATCACAAGATCAAAGGGGTCCTTCCACTCCCAGGCGAGGCACTGATACCACTGATTATACACAAGCTGCGTATAATTACTCTGTCAATCATCTGTATGATGCCAGTGAACAAGTTGCAACAATAACCTTCAAAAATCCCTACTCAAATTGCAATGTTGTTACATGTCGTGGCAAGGTCACCATAAAGGCAACTCCATAGGGCACCACCTCCATCCCAAAGCAATACAATCTTGTGGAACAATTAGACAAAACCCCTGCGCTTGTATCCATTTTAGAGCTTTTGCATCTATCACCCTCTCATAAAACTATCTTGGATCAAGCCCTCCAAGAGGTGTCAGTCCCTGCAAATCTGAATACAGACCAATTTCAAGCCATGGTTGGAAGTCTAAAGTCATCACCTTGTCTCACTTTTTCTGAAAGTGACAACTCTTCCTTCCAGCAACCTCATAACGCTTCACTACATATTGAAGGATTTATTAACCAGCATAGGATCAAGTGAGTCTTGATCGATAATGGAGCAGGCCTGAATATTTGTACACTACAGTTGGTCATACCATTGGGATATGCGGTAGAATTAGTGGATCCTCGTAAGAAGATCACAATCAAAGCCTATGACGATGCAGAGCGTTCATCCAAAGGAGCTATGGTACTACCAATCCGAGTGGGCCCCATGGTAAAGCACATCATTTGTCAGGTTTTGGACCTTCCTCTGCCATATAATCTATTGTTAGGAAGACCCTGGATACATGCCATGCAAGCCGTTCCATCGACCTACCATCAATGTATCAAGTTCCCACATAACGGTGTAGAGATCACAATCCTGGGCAATGCAAATCCCTTTGCGTACTGTCATAATATCAGCCATCAACCAGAGATTACTGTTCCTAATAATAGAGAAGCCATTTCCTCCACATCATATATAAGTCCCACCTCTCTTGCCAGTTCAAACACCACTATACCCAAGCAAGAAAAGCTTAAGATGAAGATAGCAGAGGAAGGTCTTGGGGAATACAACTTGAGTCACCTTTTTTGTGTGGGACAAATGCCCACTTCTCCTAGAACACATGGTAAACCACAACAGGTACTCCAACAACCACTAGTCACGCCAGCATGTGCTTTGACGCCTTTCATCCTTGGAAAGAGTCAAGAAGAAGAAACCCAAGATGAGGACTTAGCGGACTGGATCTATAAAGATCCCATCACCACTGATATACCGCAAGTTAGACTTCCTACGGATCAGTATGGCAAAGGCCTCCTCATTATGCAAAGAATGGGATATGATGGTCAGAGTGCTTTGGGATATTGCAAACAAGGACGACATGAACCTCTGCTACCGGAATTAAAGCCCAAAGGTAACATAGGCCTAGGCTTTGAAAAAGAGATCTTTCCTAAGCTCAAATTTAAAGGAAAACCCAACAAACCATTTTGTCCGCCTACTGCAAAAAAGACACCTTTCATAATCAAAGCAGCATCAAGAACCATCCCAACTGCCCCATCGAGGCTCAAAACCCCAACACAACTATCACCAATGCCACTCATCCCACAAAACAAACTCGTAATCCCATCAGCAACACCATTAGCAGCAGCAGCTTTATCAGAACCCGCAGCAGCATCTATAGCACCAACAGTTCCAATAGAAACCACGGAGTCAATATTACCGATACTCCCTGTACTAGATTCCTTGATCCCCATCAATCTTCCTGCAGCACTGATCACTACAAAGGTACATCAACCAATCACACCTGCAATATTTAACTCAAAAGACATCCCAATATGGTATAGTAATCGGATGCTAGAAAGTGACTCAGAAACTGACTCACATGAGTGGGAATGTGATTCTGTACAGCTTAACACTTCAGATGAGGAAGATGCATCACTACCTCCACCACGCAAAGACATCCCTGTTTACGGAGAAGCACAAATAAAGACCACTTGGGTTCCTGAACTGGAAACATCTTCCACAGACCCTACGTCTCATCCTACGCCTGATTCTGACAGGGAGAGTACCATTAACGACCTTCACCATAACGTCTTAACCCTCACTGATACATCTAACACACTTAACCTAATTGATGAAGTAATGCCCATTATCCACCCTGAACTCATCGAATGGAACCAACCAAATCCCCCATGTCTTGACTTCTTCCAAAACGATGAGGCCATCATTGACTTTTTGGAATTAAGGGATAACCTACCAAGTGGGGATCACAAAGCTGGATTCGCCATCGAACTTAATAGCGCAACATACTTTGGGGAGGATGCCAAACCTTTTAGCTGCAAAAATATAACAATAAAACATGGATCTTCCAATGAAAACCACACTGTGGCACTGTTTGATCCAACAAAAGTAAAAAGAAAGAGCGTATCCAATGGTGAAAACCTCTCTGAGGCGCCTGAGGATGAAGGGTTTGACATTCTCCCTACTAATGCACAACAAGAACGATCAACGATTCTCATCGAGGAAACCAAAGAATACAATGTGGGGACTCCTGAAAATCCTCATCTCATACATCTAGCATCTCTTCTCACTCCAAAGGAAGAGCCTAAGTTTATAGAGTTCTTCCAGAAGCGTCAGATCAACTTTTCATGGTCATATGCAGACATGCCTGGGCTTGATCCTGATTTAGTCATGCATCACCTCACCGTCGCAGAAGGAGCCAAACCTGTCAAGCAGAAGCTTCGTAAGATGCATCCCCAGATTGCAGTACTAGTCAAAACAAAACTCAAGAAACTCCTAGATGTTGGTTTCATTAGACCAATTGATTATGCAGAGTGGATCTCCAATATTGTGCTTGTTGGTAAACCAAAAGGGGGCATCCGCATTTGTACTAACTTCAAAGATCTGAATAAGGCTTGTCCTAAGGATGACTTCCCCCTACCAAATATCGACATCATAGTGGATCTGACAGCCGGACATGCCATGCTTTCACCCATGGATGGCTTTTCAGGATAGAATCAGATAAAGATCACACCAGAAGATCAACATAAGACAACCTTCACATGTCCATGGGGAACATATTGCTGGAATGTAATGTCTTTCAGTCTCAAGAATGCAGGAGCAACCTATCAAAGAGAAATGACCACCATCTTCCATGACATGATGCATACTATGATGGAAGATTATGTTGATGACTCACTAGCAAAATCACTCACCAGAGAAGGGCATCTCCCCATCTTAGATAAAATCTTTGATAGACTGGAACAATACCATGTTCGACTCAACCCAAAGAAATGTGTCTTTGGAGTAACATCCGGAAGCTTCTAGGATACATTGTCTCAAGCAAAGGTATTGAGGTCAACCCAACAAAGGTAAAAGCAATCATGGACATGCCACCACCAAAGAATATCAGTCAGCTAAGGACATTACAAGGATGACTTCAATCCATCCGAAGATTCATTGCACAATTGGCTGATAAGTGTCACCCATTCACACACCTGCTACACAAAAACATCCGCTTTCAGTGGGATGCCAGATGCCAGCAAGCATTTCAGAGGCTTAAAGACTATCTCATGAATCCACCATTGCTGATGCCACCAGATCCAAGTAGACCGTTGTTACTCTATATCTCAGCAACAAGTACATCCTTGGGTGTACTACCGACACAACATAATGCAGAAGGAAAGGAGTGTGCTGTTTACTACATCTCTCGCACACTGGTTGGCTATGAACTCAATTATACACCTATTGAGCGAGCTTGCCTAGCAGTAATACTGGAAGCCACTAAATTGAGGCACTATCTGTTAACACACAAGGTACAACTCATTGCAAAGATTGATCCACTCAAGTATTTACTCAGCAAAGTAGCATTGATAGGTCGCTTGGCCAAATGGGTGATGATTCTAAGTGAATTTGACATTGAGTATGTAGATCGTAAAGCTATCAAAGGTCAAGTTATTGTGGATCAGTTGGCCGATGCACCTCTCATAGGTGATCATCCTCTCATTTCTAATTTTCCAGATGAAGAGATATTCATGATCACAACAACACAACCATGAAAATTATACTTTGATGGATCATACACTATGCATGGCTCGGGGGCAGGCATTCTGTTTATCACACCTCAAGGTGACAGCATCCCGAAGTCTTACAGGCTCACATTCCCATGCACTAACAACATAGCAGAATATGAGGCCTTGATCACAGGACTCAGGCTAGCCATACAATAGAAATTACAAGAACTGCAAGTATATGGCGACTCACAACTGGTCATTTGACAAGCAAATGATGAATATCAGACCAAGGATGATAAACTCATTCCATATAAGCAAATGGTGGACACTCTAAAGACATCATTTACTACTATCACTTTTGAGCAGATACCAAGAGATCAGAATCGAGCTGCTGATGCTATGGCTACCATTGCATCTCTCCTAGATCTTCCACAGAATTCAACATGCTACGAGTTCTTGGTCAAACAACTTTGGATTCCCACTTATGATATCCCCGAATCCAAAATGATATGTCACCTTGTCGATTCTGAATCCCCATGGTACGGTGAGTTCTACACCTATCTCCGCGATCAAACCCTTCCTCCCAACCAATCGAATAACCAACGTAAAACCTTCATTCGCCAAACTGCTTGATATACCATTATTGCCGAAACCCTATACCGACGTGGTCTTGATGGTGCTCTCCTTCGATGTATGGAAAAAGGTGAGATAACAAAGGCTTTGGAAGAAGTCCATGAGGGAATTTGTGGGACTCACTCAAGTGGTCCGTCACTAGCCAAGAAACTCCTGCGCAATGGATACTATTGGCCCTCTATGGAAAAAGACTCCTACTACTTTGTCAGAAAGTGCAAGAAATGTCAAGTTCATGGTGACCTGATACATGCACTAGCCCAGGAACTGCAACCAATCACAACACCATGGCCTTTTTGTCAATGGGTCCTTGACCTTGTGGTTAAAATCTATCCATCTTCATCCAATGACCATAAATTCATTATTACCGCCACCGAATATTTCACAAAGTGGATCGAAGCTGTTCCACTTACCCAAGTCATTGACAAGTAGATCGCCTCATTCATCCTCAACTACATCATCTGCCAGTATGGTGTGCCCATGTCCATCATCACAGATAACGGTCTTCCTTTCAAAAATTAGGATGTCCGTGAACTTTGTGAAAAATTTCATATCCAACACCGCTTTTCCATTCCCTATTACCCACAAGGCAATGGTCAGGCCGAAGCATCCAATAAAAACATATTGAGAATCTTAAAGAAGACAGTCAATGATGCTGGCCGTGATTGGCATGTTCAACTAAATCCAGCGCTATGGGCATATCGAACTAGCATTCGAACCCCTACAGGTGCAACTCCTTATTCATTAGTCTATGGTGCAGAAGCTATCTTGCCTATTGAGGTCGAGATACCATCATTACGGGTTTCCTTGCATAATCTAATAGATGATGAAGCCTACAGAGTATCCCGTCTTCAGGACTTAGAGTTACTTGATGAGAAGCGACAAGCTACGTACAATCATCTCAAAGCCTATCAGCAGCGCATGAGTAGAAGCTACAATCACTGAGTTAGATCTCGTACATTTGAAGTAGGTGATCTTGTTCTACGAGAGAATCCTCACAACCAACCAAACAGAGAACATCAGGGCAAGTTTGAATCAAACTGGCTGGGCCCATATGTTGTCACTACTGTGTTCGGGTCTGGGGCATATTAGTTGGCTACATCAGAAGGAGAACCGCTTGCAGATCCAATCAACAATATGCACCTAAAACGGTTTTATACCTAAGCTGAAAAGAGCATCAGGCTCCCCTGCATACCAGAAAATACCAAAAACATCCAGAAAAATGTCTTGAAGAAAATACAAAAACATTCAAAAAAAGTAAAGAAAAATCATGCATCCAAACGGTGAACAACCACTCCGGTGGCACCTTGGGTAAGTACGATGGTGAAAACCTGGCAAACAGGCACCACTTGTAAAGGTTATGGCTCCATTGTCTTTCAGACTTGTTGCGATCACATCTACTTCATACATACATCCATCCATCCAAAACCATGGCTTGTTATTCCTCTGCAATTATGATAGTACTCCATACATCTTGCATCCCGCTTTTTCATAGTCATGTCTAAAACTGAGGGCAATGCCTTTAACCTATTGATGGAAGTGGATTCTACATTGTCTTATGATTCATTAAGTTCTTCATTCAAGCAATCATCAAAAATCCAAAAAAATTCAAAAATATCTCGCAAAAATCCAAAAACATTCAAAACTGTTTCACAAAATCCAAAAACATTCAAAACTGTTTCACAAAATCCAAAAACATTCAAAATTGTTTCACAAAAAAAAAACCAAAAACATCAGAAAACATCAAAAATCACACAAAAACATGGCAACACTTTGTACATACTCATCCATGCAGATACCAAAAACAAGCATTGACAAAATACTCACACGATAACCATTTACCAATCGACCACACAATCCACATCAACACTCAAAAACTGTCTTCAACAAGGATGCATCCTTCCTTACCAAAACAAAGACAAGAGTGACGTTTTCTTTGACAAGAAAATTATGTTAAGCTATCAAATACTTGGTTGGTTTGTCAGTACAATCATTCATTTATCTGTATCGGGATCTTTCAGCGTTGTTTTGTATCATTTACGTATTATTTCGGATGAAGTTCTGGGGCATTTTCTAATGGTGTTTACGTGGGAAGTTCACTAAGCTATGTGATCATAGGCAAAAATACAGTCATAGATCACTACGACTTGCTGAATATAGCGTATACCTCGACCATATGAGCATGAACCATTACCAAGGATCCATATTCTTTCTTCTTTATGTATATACTGTTTGTTTGCAGGTGCAATGCTCATTCTTTGGTTCCTCCTCATCCAAATTGGATAAAGGTTTTATCTCTTAGTACGGTATGCACTTGTCTCAGGATATGATCAGCCTAAGATCAAGGAGGACGATCCAAGTCATGCATGAACGATGATAATCCTTGTCTGTTCCGCAAGCAATACTCTGGTCGGCTTGACCCTTATATCAAGTCGTTTGTATTAACTTGCTATATAAAATCCATGAAAGGAATACTCAGGTCATCTTGAATCATTATGTCAAGATGCTTGTATTCTCTTCCAACATTTTAAAGCTCAATGATGAAAATAGAGCACTATGGATCGTCATTTCATCTCATCTGTTTATATATTGCATTCCATTGCATATCATCCATCCATTCACTCATTCATATATAGGATTTATATGCAAAATGTGAAAATTAAGCTGGTCTTGGATACAATCATGACCGAGTACTCTGATACATCATCAATGCATCATGCCAAGTCTTAAAAAACTTGCATTCCTCATGGTCATATCATCATTGCATTTAGGTGCATCTTGCATTAAGTACCTTCATGTCATTTTTAACTTTGCATATAGTTCATTTTCTTGACATTTGGTTGTCATTAATCATTTGCATCATTGCATCAATCATAAATAATTAGATTCATTCGTGAGATCAAATTGTCTTTGATTGTTTTAAATCATTTACTCAACATTTAGTGTCAATTATCCATCATCATTTCATCATCCTTTATCATTTATTATTGCATCCTTTCATTAGTGAAAAAGTGCATTCATTTATCCATTTATTAAAGTATCTTATTAGGCTCATTTTAGGATTCATTTCACATTACATTCATTATCCTCTTTTTAATTGCATTAAGGTGCAGTTATTACAACCATAAGTTATAATATCATCACATTTATCATTTTTACTTAAATCATATTTAAGCATCTAAAATCCTAAAATCCACTTGTTTATAAAACATTGGTTCATAACATTTTATATCCATTATATATATACATTCATTTAAACATTATCATATAAACATTTGTACTTTACATTTTGTTTATCCATATTACATTCATCTAAAAACATCTAGATGCATATCCATACATAACATCATTCATTCGACCATTGCATTAACATCATCACATAAATCATCTCATCATTATATCAAAATAGGAAACACCAAAATTTTGTTCATAAATTATCATAAGCATACATCATCATCATGACATTACATACATAAAAGCATTGCATCAAAAATCAAAACAAATCATACATATATAAACCTGCATTCATATGTCAGTATCATCATAAAAACATGCATATAAGAAACATCTCATCAATGCATACATGTACACATAGCCATCTAAGCCATAACTCATCATCCTGCATAAACATCCATACATAATCAACTGCATATCATCAAAATATGGGATCTCCATATATATCTCATCTCATATATCAGAGTGCAATGAAGTCTACAAAATCGGCTACCAAGAGCCATCCAAGATACAGTCCAAACAATAAACAATGATACAATACATATATGCAAAAATGCTCTCTTAAATACCACTCTGGCCAGATGTTGTACCACCACCACCATCGCCACCTGCTCTCCCACTGGTGCCTGCACCACCTCATCCATCTCTCCGTGGAGGCCTCATCGAACCCCCACTCCCTCCTGCATCCCCTGATCTCTCCCTTCGCAGTGGACCCATCACACCCCCACTGCTCTGCACCCTCTGCAATCGCTCTGACCTAGCCTGCCACATCTGAGAATAGCTAAGAGCTCACTAACTAACTGGCACAACTTGCTCATATAAACCCCGCTAGTAGTCTATCTCTGTCTGTGCTTGTCACATCTCCCTCATCACCTCCCCCGTAGGCCCCTGTGCTTCTACTTCGACCCGGACTCTCTCCTGCAGCTCTGCCAATCTCTCCACTGCACTATCCCTCTCCTGTAGTACCACTGCCAGCTCTGACTCCCGTGCAAATAGCTGCACATCCCTAGCTGCCACCTCTGCCTCCAAATACTCTATCCGGGTTTGCAAGCGTACTATCATGTGATCTCGCAGATCTCCAGTAGCTCCCTCCCTGGTATCCATGGCCGCCTCACTTGCACCACCCTCTCCAGTAGTCCCCTCCTCTCTATCCATCGGGATCTCCCTCTCCATCCCCCTCCCACTCAGCTGAACTCCTCCCTGTATCAATGGTCCCTGTGATATCTGTAGAGGCAGTCCACCTCTCCCTCTCCGCTGACTCTGCATCCCCAAACCACCACCTCCTCCACCACCACCTCCTCCATCTCCTCCATCTCCTCCACCACCTCCTCCACCTCCTCCATCTCCTCCACCACCTCCTCCATCTCCTCCACCTGCCCTCGGTCCTCGACCTCCTGCCCTCCTCCGTCTCCGTCCCCTCTCATCCTCAAAAGCTGGGATCGGCTCTGTTGGATCAGATATTCGTAAGATCGAGTGCGCTGCCTGGTACTCGCGTGTACTCATCTGTAACACCTGCATCCATGACCCTCGGTCGTATGTCCCATGGTCTCGCCTGCAGTGTCCGGAACTCTACCAGTGCCTGATCATATGGTAGCACTGGCCCCCATGCGTACTTCTCCCGAATAACTCAAGCATACTCTCCTGATCCACTGGGCAGTCCCTGCTGCCGCCCAAACTATCTCAGCACTCTCCCAGGCACCTGTCTCTCCACATGGTATGCGGTCCTCCCAATGAGGAATCGAGTCATAAAAACGTAAGGCAGTGCCTTTGTGTCATCATCCCATGGCTCACACTCCAAGTATGGCTGCCATATAACTGCATTCAGATCATCTAATGCCTGCTGCCACCACTCTAACTTCCCCAAGTGGGGCTGACTCATCATGCCGCTATACATGAACATGTACGGCTGATCTACTGCCCGGAATCTCAGACTCACTGGTCGAGTCACTGGTAGATGCTCCCAGACCCAAATATGTAGCAGCATCATGCCCACTGCTAAGGAACCCCTCCCCTGGTAAACCACCTCATGGAGCTCCTGGTACATGTGCGCCAGCACTCACGACCCCCACGCAAATCGGGTCCCCTCGGTCATCATCATCTTGATAACCTGTCCCCATCCGACGGCCAAACCATGTGATCGCCTGTCTGGACAAAGAAGTCCTCCCACAATACCTGACAAAACTGCTGGTAGAGGCTCATATAAAGAAGCTATATCCTCTCAGGCAATGGAGCCATCATCAATAAACACATCCTCATCAAAAAACCTCTGCACTGCAAGAGTCCCCAGGATCTATCATATGTGACAGCTCCCCCCGAATCGGAATCCGTAGGATGCGCCACACATCCTCTAGGGTCACTGTCATCTCCCCCTGTGCCAAATGGAAGGTGCACATCTCGCTGTGCCACCGCTCTGCTAGTGCTATGATCAATCCGTGATTCATATGAATCACGGGCATGTGCATCACCTCATATAGACCAGTCGCGGCAATGCAGTCTATCTCTGTCTGTGTCAATTGATCCCGCAACCCCTGTGTCGCAAGATGTTGCTCACGCAACTGCAACACGCGCAGCTCCTCCTGTACATGGACATTCATCAATCACCATCAGTTGTTTTGTTTTCAAACTTTCTTAAGTTCAAACCTAGACTATCAACAGATACTTTGATCAAGTATCTTCAGGTCTCAATAGGTAAACAATCATGGCCACCTAGACTTCAACGAGCATTTATCCTAACAAATGACCTAAGTCTCATCAGGCTGCTATGGTTCAAAACAACTCCCACTTCACCTCGCCATCCATCAATCATTGACATCGAGAGATTTTCTTCATCCAAACTGGGGCATCTCTTTATCCTAAGACAAAAGTGCTATTATACCAACAATAACGCTACAACCCTAACAAAAGCGCTCAATTAGCTATCCCATAGCGCTCAAACTACAAATGCGCTCAAACTACTACATAGTAGCACTATTAAAGTTCAATCGTGCTCAAACAAGCCCTCAATAGAACTTATTCATCAACAACGCTTGAACTTGCATACAATAGCACTATATCAAAACAAAAGCGCTCAAACAATGAGGCAATAGCACCATTGCGGTGCAGTAGTGCTAGTTTATGAAGCAAAAGCGCCAAAACCGTAGTTCCAGCGCTCTTGCTTTGACTTGACTTGGACTCAGCTAAAAACCTATAAAAAATTCATAATAATTAAAATTTTGAATTTGCGTACCGCTGGTCCATAGTCGTCTAGGCGTTGGAACCGTTGAACTCGCTCAAAGATGTGCTCGGTAATCGGTATCGGCATCCTGACTACTGCTCGCTCCTCCAAAATGTCCCTATCAAAGCTCTGATTTCCAACTGGTCGCGGTCACAAATGATCCTGTTTTCATCCCTTTCACCCGATTTATACCCTTCGCCGTCACCGTAACTTCTCCCTGCTCACCTCCGTGGTCCCTGTGAACTTCCCGTGCCCCCCATTTCTCCATTTTATCCCCGATTTCTTCTATTTTTCACCCGTATGGCTAACTCCTTCTCTTCTACCACCCTGCCAACTTTCATTCTTTTCCAAGAGATCGCCCGATTTTTCAAAAAAATTTGGCCCATCTCTCGAGGGGGCATACCACCTATTAAATTTACATTTTATGGGGCATTTCTTCACACTAGTTTTTTCTTTATTTGAAACGACGCGATAAACCGCACCGTCTCAAAGAGGGGCAAATGTAGTCACACAAATCTGTCCAGCTTAATTAAATAAATAAACGCTATTTATTTGATTAAAAATCCACTAGCCATCAATTAATTAAATTAATATTTAATTAATTCATTAAATCAAATTCAAATCAATTAAATAAAAAAAATCTATTTATTTAATTAAAATCCCCCTTTTCCTCTTTTAAATAAATCAAATAAAACATTTATTTAAAACATTATCCCCACCCCACTTGCATTTTCCTACAAATGCAACTTGCACACATTTATTGAAATAAATTAATTTATTTTAATAAAATCCTATTTTCCCTCACCCACCAAATCCACTTGCAAATCTAATCCCCTTCTAGATTCTTCTAATCCTTTCCTAATTAGCCTAATCCATCCCCTAATTATTGTCACATTCTTAAGCAAAATGGAGTCACTTCTCAAAGACTCCATAGTCTTTGAAAAACATTTAATGCTTTGTGTGTTCAACAAATTAACTCTCAAAGTCTTCCAAGACCACTAATGGCTCTTACATGACCATTTATGGCTCTTACATAACCATTTATGGTTATTTCAAACTTGTCTCCCCAAACATTTATTGTTTTGACCATATTCCTCCATTTCACATTTGCACAAGAGTTTATCCATTGGATAAAAGCTTTATTCTTTGAATAAAGAGTTTATTCATTCAACCAACCTTGACTTTAACTTCCAAAGTCATATCAAGCATTTAAAACTTATTCCCTCTCCTCTCAACCTATCTCACATTGACACTTGTCATCCTGGGATTGGGTTGAAAGCCCTCACATGGATTTGAAATCATTCAATCCTGACCCTTGTTGAGATTGCTCAATCTCAACCATCCATTGCTCCATTTTTCCTATAAATAGAGCCCATTTCTTCATAATCCAGATCCTAAAAACTTGTATGCATTTAAGCTATAGGCATTTTAAAAGAGCATTTTAGCATAATTAACTCATATATTGTCATTTTGGATAAAATCAATCATTTTAGTATCAATAGCTTAATATTTGCTTCTTTATTTACATTTAGAGCAATATTTCAATCTCAATCCTCCATAAGTATCCATAGTGCAAAAAGCTGCTGAGAGCTACATTATTTTGGAACTTGGAGAGGAGAGGAACAAGGGATAAGGAGCTAAGAACATGCTAAGAGGCATTTGGAGATGTTTTCTTATCTTTGTTTCATTAGTTAGATATATTAGCATGATTTTAGTGTCTCTCTTGATATGCCTGTTTAGATTAGTTTTTGATTGACTAACACTAACAGTTTCTTGTCTTGTGTGTGGTTTATCTTAGACTAACCTTGTCCACTTTGTAGGGCATCATAACCTATTAAAGGTTGAAACCTTGTTAAAGGTTACCTTGCTAGAGGATTTAAAGAACTCAATGAACTTGAGTCACTTAGTTAGAGGATTTACAACAAGCCTGTTAAAGCTACCCGACAAAGGGATTTTCCTTTTGTTGAAATGGTTAGAAAACAATAGGTAAAACTTTGATCTGATAACCGCACTATATGTTAAGGCAGATCCTTTTTAGTTCCTCTACTCTACAATCACACTCTTCAATTTTCTCTCTCTGGTCTAACAAGTATCTCATCACTCGGATACACACACACAACATTTGCCAACAACTTACAATAATAGACATCATTGACCTTATAGACAATAATTAGGTCGATAGCATAAACCCCAAACCCTAATCATTTTGGGTTTACAATATAAGTGGTTCAATCCTGACCGTCCAAACACTTTGCATAGAGCAATACAACTTCAAACGGATCACCAGATAATCTACATCATCCATTCTTCACCACACATAGAAATCAGTAACTCATCACACTTTCTTCTCATACCGCTAAGAAGAATGTTCATTCCCAAGGTAGACAGTTAATGCAGTCGATCTTCACATGCAAGATCCTTGAGGAAATCTTTCATATGCACAAAGCTGACGTGGCATCACGATCTCATCTTCATCTCTTAGCTAACTCATCACAGAATTTCATCAGTTGCATCGCACAAGCAAGATTGCCAAATCGGAAACCCTAGAGCTAAGAGTATCAACCGGTAGTCACACTTAGTGAAACCCAGACACTGGTTCATTGCATTTCTTCGTATCGGTTCACCAATTGCTTCCAACCTGCATACCGGTTCACTTGTACTTATTGACATCAATGACAACATACACTATCATCATATCATGACAACCTGCATTTCATCAGTACATGCTAGCCCATACAATCAAACTAGTAGAAAAAATTGATCCTCTCAAGTATTTACTCAACAAAGCAGCTCTTACAAGATGATTGGCTAAATGGGTCATGATTCTCAGTGAATTTGATATCCAGTACACAAAATGTTGGGCTATCAAAAGATAGGTAATTGCAGATCAACTGGCTAAAGCACCACTATGAAATCAACAACCAATGCAGGTGGAATTTCTAGACATGGATGTCCTTACTATTACAACCAAGCAATGGACCTTATACTTTGATGGGTCCTATACCAAACATGGATTAGGTGCTGACATTTTGTTTGTCACTCTCGAAGGACACACCATTCCAAGATCTTATAGACTGATGTTTCCTTGCACCAACAACATCATTGAATATGAAGCTCTGGTGTCAGGAATCAAAATGGTTGTGGAATGGAAAACCATGGAATTGAAAGTCTATGGAGATTCCCAACTGGTTATTGTATATACCTAAAAATGGTCTGAAGATAATTAATTAAATAAGTAATTATTTAAATAATCCTCCTTCCCAATTTAATTAAATTCACTAAGCAATTTGATTAAATTTCCCTTTTCATCTACTTATTAATAAATCTAAGGATTTATTTAATAGGTTCATTTCATTTCACCCCTTTAATTAATTAATTCCCTCCATCCAAATTCATTTCTTCTAAATCCCCTAATTAATTAAAACAAATCAAATCAATGAGTTGTTGAGATTAATTATCCTTTTCATATTATTTAAATTTTTAAATTCAAATTCTCATAACTTCTACCACTCCTAAACCTAACCATTCCTAAACCTAACCCACTTTACCTACCACCATGTCCCCTTTCATCTAACATCTTCTAGAACCTTGTGACACTTGTCACTAAGTGTTCCCTTTCATCCTACTCCTTCTAGAAGCTTCTTGACACTTGTCACCATAGAGATGACAGATGTTCCCTTTAATCCAACCCCCTTTGCCAACCTCCTCCAATTTAACCATTGATATCTTTAGATCAATATTGACCATTGATTCTTGCCACCTCACCCCTAGCCTTGAAAATCCTATAAATAGACCTCATTTTGGAGCACAAAGGGTCCCAATTTGATTTCATCTTATGCATTGTTACTATAGACATCTAGCTTATGGTTTATTAGTTTTAGCAATGTTATCATGCTCAATTTAGCTTAAATCTTAGCTTAATCATGATAGATCAATAATTCATGTAGCTTAATCATGCTATTCTTGCTAGATCATGCATCTTCATCATTCAAATCCTCCATCTAAGTGTAGTCAAGTCACTAGAATTTGCATAATCAGATCTGAGAGCATTTTTCATACTCACATTTACTAGGAGGCAATAAGTCAATTAGCTATGGTTTTTCATTTCACTGATTCAATTTATTGACCATTTCTTGTAATGATTTATTGAGTGCATTGTGGTTGCAGATATAGGTACACTTCACAAAGCACGACAGTTATCAATCAGATCAACAATGAATATCAGATAAAGGATGATAAGTTGTTGCCGTATAAGAGAATGGTGGATGATTTCAAACAATACTTCGTACACATCACCTTTGAGAAAATACCAAGATTGAACAACAGAGGTGTCGA
Organism: Cryptomeria japonica; assembly: GCF_030272615.1. Classification (NCBI taxonomy): domain Eukaryota; kingdom Viridiplantae; phylum Streptophyta; class Pinopsida; order Cupressales; family Cupressaceae; genus Cryptomeria; species Cryptomeria japonica. Next base: position 3,023,243 of record NC_081411.1, on the reverse strand, counting down.
TGCAATGGCCACTATTGCTTCACTGCTACAAATTCTAGAGAAACAGATTCATTACGAGTTCCTGGTAGAGAAATTATTTTCCCCAGCATATGATAATTCTACATCCCAAGTCATCTATGCTTTAACCAATTTGGACTCACCTCTATATGGGACAATCTATGATTATCTTAAGAAAAATACTCTTCCACTCGACCTGTCTCATAACAAAAAATGCAACTTCATCCAGCAAGCCGCCCATTATACCCTAACTGCTAACACACTTTACCGTCGAGGTCTAGATGGTACTCTTCTTCGTTGCCTCGATCGTAATGAATCTAACTCTACCTTACACGAGCTTCACGAGGGTATCTATGGCACCATTCAAGTGGTCCTACTCTTGCCAAGAAACTTCTAAGAATGGGATATTACTGGCCAACAATAGAAAAAGAGTCTTATCAATTTGCAAAGAAATTTCTTAAATGCCAAATTCATGGCAATCTTATCCATGCACCAGCACAAGAGCTACAACCGTTTACCGCATCTTGGCCTTTCTGTCAGTGGGGAATCAATTTGGTAGGGAAAATCTATCATTCTTCTTCAAATGGACACAAGTTCATTATCACTACAACAGAGTATTTCAGAAAGTGGATTGAAGCAATCCCAATGACCACTTTAATTAGAAAACAAATTGCCTCATTTATTCTCAATTATCTCATTTGCATATATGGCATTCCCAATTCCATTATCACAGACAATGGGTGTCCTTTCAAAAATTAAGATGTATGAGAGCTATGTGAAAGATTTAAAATCCAACATCACTTCTCCACACCTTACTACCCACAAGGGAATGCTCAAGTAGAAACATCAAATAAAACAATTCTGAAAATCCTCAAGAAAACAGTAAATGATGCATGCAAGGATTGGCATGTACAACTCAATCTGACACTTTGGGCATACAAGACTAGTATTCAGACACCTATAGGGGCTACACCATATTCATTTGTGTATGGTTTAGAAGTAATTGTACCTCTTGAGGTAGAAATCCCATCTCTCAGAGTATCTTTGAAGGGCCTCATACCAAATGAGGAGTATCAAGTCAATAGTTTGCATGAACTAGAGCTTCTAGATGAAAAATGACAACATCCCTATGATCATCTCAAGGCATACCAATAGAGAATGTGTAGAAGTTACAATCACAGAGTCATTCCTAGGGCTTTCAAAGTCGGTGATCTTGACCTAAAGGAAAATCCTAGAAATCAACAAGACCGAGAAAAGAAGGGGAAGTTTGAACCTAACTGGTTGGGTCCCTTTGTCATCATATCAGCTTACGGATCAAGTGCCTATCAGTTAACAATCTCAGAAGGAGATGTGCTTGATGAGACAACCAACATTATCCATCTAAATAAATTCTACACTTGAGTCTTCCGATGCACTGAAAAAGCAAAAAAATAAAAAACATCAAAAAAAAAAAAAATACTAAAAAAAAAAAAAAAAAAAGTGCAATGAAAACAAGTAGTGAAAACCTGTCAGCAAGCGCTATTTGTGAGAGAAAAACTCCTCTATCGATCAATACTCATATCTTTGATCTAGTCTCAGCTAATGGCCACCACCCAACACTTATTCACGCAACATTATCCCGGACATACTTAGCGTATTCACTGTCCTTGATTATCTAAAATGCTTATCCACATCATATCCCACCATGGCTTAGTGATCAATGTATATATCTGCATCGATAGATATATGTGGCTAGGGGAAATATTCCTCTCGCTTTAACCATTCTAATAACAAACAACAAGGATTGCGATATGCTAAGGAAACAATGTCAACAACTACTCATCAAGCTAGAAAACAAGACCATTATCCAACTGCCACTTTAACACACACATGATGGATGATTTTTTGGATTATAATTTATTTAAATATAGCATGAGTTTTTGATTATTTTGTATCAATCATCATCAATAACACATGTGGATCAGAGAAAATCAGTGCCACACACACACACACACATATATATATCTCCCAAATGGTCAAAATGTATAAGGGATAGCATGTCTATCAGAATAAAACAAAATGATCAAAGTACAACAGAGACTGGTCTCTCAGGTATGACTATCTCTTGAGGCTGACGATCTCGCAGTAGATGTCCCAGCCCCTGGATCTCCACCTGGTGGATCACGTCGAGTAGGCCCCATAACACCTCTGCTCTCTATCCTCATATGACTACGACTAGATCGACTGGCTGCATAGCTAGGAGCTCTGCGATCTCTAGGGACCACCTCCTTGTATAAATGCCTATAATACTTGGCCTCCTTGGTCATGTACTATATCTCCCTCAGCATGTCCTGCATCGAGGCACCAACTGTCACTCTCTCTAATCTCTTAGCAAGATCCTCTGCTCGACCCCGACACTCTTTCTCTATATCCCGCTCTTCCATAATCTGCATAATTTGGTGTTGTTGTGCTAACACTTGTTCTTGCAGCTCTTGCATTGTAACCTGTAGTTCTCTAATATGTGAATCATGTCGATGGGTGGGTACCCTAATTTGGATGGGTACCTGTGTCGTGGTCTCACCCATACCTGTCCCTGTCTGAGGCATCAGTGGAGGTAGAACATCAGATCTCCTCCTCTAGGTAGGTCTCCTATCATCCTCCATACCACCCATCGCCGCTAGCACTACGCCTACCCTACCAACCCCACCAGCACCAAGAACCAACCCTCATCCTCTATCTAATCCACCACCTCCTCTATCTCCTCCTCTCTCTCTCTATCTAATCCACCTCTTCCACCTCCTCCGCCACCACCTCCTCCATCATCTCCACCTCCCTCTCCTACCTCCTCTTTGTCTGGCTCCCCCTCGCCTCTGTGGCTGATCAGCCTCATCATCAAAGGCAGGTAGCATCTTTGCTGGATCATATATACGTGCCATTGCATGTACCATGAAGTACGTTGCAAACTCCTCTATCATTCCAACATCCACAATCCCAGCCCCATAATCCTAGATCTGTCCTGCCAGCGTCATATACTCCACCGCTGCTACACTATTTAAATTGGGTCCCGACTCTGGCACATCTTGTCACTGCCAAGCATATAAACAAGCTCCTTGTGACATCCCCTGTTGTCTACCATACTGCCACTGAACACGATTGTGCAAGAATCTCTCAATGATAAAGGGAATCTGCTCAATTAGATACCTCGATAGATAAACATAGGGCATCTCGAGCCCATCCTCTGCACACACCTCGCAATCCATATACGATCTCCAAATGACCATATTGATATCATCCAGTGCTCTCCACCAATGCTCTAGTTTTCCTATCTTATGCTGGACAGCTACACCTATATAACCATAAACATAAGCTTGACCAACTGGCCTATCCCTGTCTGCAAGAGGTCTCGACACAAGAATGTGCTCCTAGGCCCACACCTGTAACAATGTTACCCCAACTGACAAAATAGTGTATCCCAAATATACTACCTGGTGAATCTCTCTGTAAAGATGGGCCAACATACATGACCCCCATACAAACCCGTGTCCCTACATCACCTCATCCTCTAACACCAATCCCCATCCCACAGATAGTCCCTTTGACCTATGGTTAGGACATAGAAATCCACTAATGAAACCTTCTAGTACCGATGGTAGCGGAGCATAACTAAAATCCACAAAATCCTGCCATGGGATCTCATATCTGCTAATCTGATCATCTTGGAAGATGCAACAAAGAGCCTCTGTCCCACCCTCCTCAGTCTGCTCTTAAGACAACAAGGCCCCAACTATAGGAATCTACAAAATTCGATAACAATCCTCTAGTGTGACTGTTATCTCACTCGTAGCCAAGTGGAAGGTGTTCCTATCGTTGTGCCACCTCTCTGGAAAAGCTGTTAGCAAACCCTGGTTAATGATATACCGAGGCATGTCTAGTAAAGAGGACAACCCACATCTCTCAATCACATCTCTGTCAGCCTATGATAAGTGCGGAATTAATGACCATGGTCTGGGAAACTGCTCTTGAGACTGAAGCACGCCAAGCTTTACCTGCAAAACAACAAGTGTCCATCATCAGTTTCCAAATCTATCTGATATATCCAATCAAAGAAAAATCAACTTGAAACAGTGAACCATCTCAAAGAACATTGTTGGCATTTTTGATGATTATGCTATGATTGTCATTGATGGACACACACTTGCTTTGAGATCACTTTTTGTATGTATGAGTTATGCTCAGCCGGTATTCGTTCCAAACCGGTATTATGTAGTAGTTTTTAGACTATCAGTGTTTTGCAAAAAGTGTTTACCAATCTCAAGAGGTATGAAGACCTCAAGCGGTTCGAGGATCTCAAGCAGAGCAAAGAAACTAAAGCAACAGTTATCATATTCCCAGTCTTCATTTTTGTCAATCGGTAATAGGTTTAATATATGAACCAGTATTACTCTTTGATGAGTTTCCAACTGGTAATCGGTAAAAAGTTGTATGAACCGGTAATACTCTGTGATGAGTTACCAACCGATATTTTTGTGATGAGTTACCATCCACCGACACTTTGACGGTGACTTTGTGCCATGTTAACAAATGTGTCTAGATGCAATGAACCTAGGAACTTGCAATGTAATCATATTGGACCGACATGAAATTAGATTCCTTTTTTAAGGACATCATGTCTAGGGTTTTAGAGGTTGTTAGGGTTTTAGGTGATTGATGAGGTTTTTGCTTGTGTGATCACAGAAGAAGAATAGGTCTGTGTGAAGAAATAGAGTGTGGAGTTTTTGAAGATTGAAGTAATGCTGAAATGCATTAACAATGGGCTATCAAGGATCTAACCAAGCATACTGTGCTAGTATTTAGATCACTCACTTGTTGATTACTTACATCTTCGACAAGGTTGAAGCCCTTAACCGGGTAGGCTTGGCAAAGCCTGTGCAAATCCTCTAACAAGGTGATTCACAACTATGGATATGAAATCCTCTCACAAGGTATTCTTTAATCGGATTTATCTCCTAACAGAGATTGAGATTCCTAACAGGATCTGTTTTGGTGAAGAACATTGTATGACCTTAATTGGTTTGACCTTAACCGGTCTGGTTACTATTCTGCAGATAGTTACTTGTGAGTTTCATCTCATCATGGTTTTTCCCATTTGGGTTTCCACGTCAAAATCTCTTGTGTTATGGTGATTGTGCTTTTGTGGGTGAATGCCTTATTTTCTATTTGGTTTGCATTTGTGTTAACCGGTTTGTTAGTAAAACTGTTATACTAGTTTACAGCTAAACTGTTTAAGTGTTTGAGTTCAGTAATTTTTGGTATACTAATTCACCCCCCCCTCTTAGTATTCATCAATTGGTATCAGAGCCAACCTTTCTATAAGTTTAACCACTTGGAAAGAGATATGGGGGAATACACTATGAGGGAACTTACTCATCGGCTCACTTAGACTGAGAAAACTTATGATGAACTCAAAGTCAAATATAAAGCCTCTCTAGCAAAAAGAAGAGAGCATGCTGAGAAGCTGATGTAACTAACTGAAAACAGTTCCTCTGATGAAGCAGACATGGGAGCCCTAGTTGAAGAAGTTGAAAAACTGAATGAGTCTAATGCCAACCTAAGAAGGGAACTCGAAGGACTGACTATTAGGATGTGTTAAGAGCTTGAGAACTGGAGAAAAATTGAAGATCTGGTTAAAGACAAAGATCATGAGATCTCCAAACTGAAGCAAGAAATCAGTGCACTTACCGCTCATCTCCAAGAAAGTAAAGTGGAAAAAGAGGAAATGCAAGGTGAACTAAACATGGCTATTTTTGAGAATGCAACCTTGAAGGAGTCCAATGCTGCTATTACCAAAGAACTCACTGAATCAAAGGAGATACTTGCCAAATTCAATCAAAGTGTTGCTAAGCTAGAGCAAAACCTTGAATCAGCTAAACTAGTAAAGAATACTAATGGAATTGGTTTCTCTGAATATGAGGAAGGTGAGACATCCAAAGAAAAATATGTAGCATCAAAGAAGCAACCGACATCAAAGGATAAAGGTAAGAAAAAGTTCAAACCTATTTGCTTCAATTGTCTTAAGGAAGGACATACTGCTAATGTATGTAGAAATAAGGCTTACAATAACTTTCCTTACTTTCTAAACAATAAGCCTAGATCCAATAGATTCAATGGAAATTGTTATGCATGCAACAAGTCTGGGCATAGAGCATTTGAATGCAGGTCTGTCATGTACAACACCGGAAGGTATCATCAAAGAAGTCAAGGAGTTTTTTATGAACCCTCTAGGAACCAGAATCTAAACCGGTTTAATACCTATAATTATCAGTCAGGTAGTGGTGGCTATCATGCGGCAACCGGATGGAGGGAAACCTGTTTGATTTGCCATGGTAGTAGTCACACTGCTACAACATGCAGGAGGAAGAATGGAAACATGAATAATGGACCTTGGAGAGCACCTGGAATGGTTTGCTACCATTGCAACAAACCGGGTCATACAACAAGATTCTGCAGGATGAGAAAGAATATATCGGATTATATACCGGTCACTCTAGAATGAAAGATTGATGTTGAAATGGTTCAGGTGGATATGAAGAAAGCATGGAAAAAGAAGCAAGAAGAAGTGATTCAAGGAGAACCGGTTTCCACACCTAGTGTGAAAATCTCTGAACCGGCAAACTAAGCTACAGAAAAGCTTAGGGGGAAATAAATCGGTGAAATGTTTTGAACCCCTGGTCTACACCAGTAAAAGACCTTAACCGGTATGTGATACCTATCTCTTGGTAGAAGACCGGAAACAGTAAAAAGAAAATTAGGGTTTACGCCTTAATAGTGGAGAATTTATTATGGTAGGTGAAGAATTTGTTTAAAAGAAATTTTCAAGTCATTTTTCACTTATCAGTTTGCGAGCGAAGAAGTTTTCAAGTGCAAAGCGATGAAAGGCAATTTGTCTTGCGATTCAGAGAGATTTCAAATCCTTGAAGAATAATCAGAAGTTAATATCAATTGGTCAAGTGAAGAACACCAAGAATATTGATTTTAACTCCCCATTCCTCTATTTAATTAATTCCCCATTCCTCTATTTATTTAATTAATTCCCCTTTCTCCCTTTTAAATTAAATTTACATTTAATTAAATTGATCTTTGCAAATAAATAAATCTCCCACTTGTATTTATGCAAGTTGCATCTATTTAGTTGAAATAAAGTAATTTTATTTTAATTAAAATCCTTTTCCCTCCACTTGCATTTTCCTACATCTCCCACTTGCCTCCTAACCCCCTTCTATATTATTCTAATCACTTCCAATTTAGCCTAATCCATCTCCTAAATATTGTCACAATCCTAAGCAAAGAGAAGTCACTTCTCAAAGCCTCCAAAGTCTTTGAAAACCATTAAAGATTTTATGTCCTCAACAATTTAACTCTCAAAGTCTTCCAAACCATTTAAGGCTCTTACGTAACCATTAATAGTTAACTCAACCTTCTTGCATGATTAGAGACTTTCTCTCTAACTCAACCCTCATCTAACCCAAGGGTCTCATCAAGCATTCATGGCTTTAACCTTTGTTATCCTATTAACCCTTTCACAAGAGTTTACCCCTTAGGCAAAAGATTTATCCAATGGATAACACTAACCTAACCTTAACCCTTACCTCCTAGGGTAACCTCCATGTCTTCTCAAGCATTTAATGCTTCTTTCATCTCCTCTTAAGCAATCTCTTGTTGACAATTATTACCATTTCATTGGCAAGAATTGTAAACATGGATTGATTAACTTTCAATCATGGCCACTATTAAGATTATCCAATCTTAACCATCCATTGCCCTATTTTTCCTATAAATAGAGCTCTCTTTCTCTCATTTTGATATAGAAGTTTCATGCATCAAGCTTGTAGTCATTTTTCTCGTCATATATCCATGTCTTTGTGCATCTAACTTATAGTCCACTTACTAAGCATTTTAGCCTCTCTTTGATAAATCATCTTAATAAGAATTTAAAAGCATTCTAATATCATAGAATATCCATGTTAGACTAGTATATCATTGCTAGGATAATTATTTAATCTTATCATCATCTTTATGCTAGCTTAATCATCATAGATTCAATAGCATACATATCTAGGAATGCATTCATGTTTATAATCAAACATCACTCATTCTTGGAGTTGTCATTCCTGAGTCATTTTTCTCAGTGATCTGAGAGAAAAGACATTGACTTTAGGGATCCTGTGAGATAGAGATAAATGGGACACCCCTTGGGAAGTTGATCTATTTAATATAGTTCTTATAACTTGTACCAAGAGTCTCATTGATGTGTGGACCCTTTGAAATTGAATTTTACATTTCTGTCGCCCTCATTTCCCGGACACAATTTCCTTAAAAATCAAACTATCTTTCGTATCATATCATCGAAGAGTCGTACAAAAATCACGGTGAATTCCTTAGGCTCAATCTTGAATCAATCACCCATGGAGACCTCATCTTGGTCAACACTAGTTAAAACATGGTCCCCACCGTTTAACTTAACAACTCATATAAGAAGACTATGATTTCACCAAGAATACACTGTGTCGCATCAATATCATCTTCATTGAAGAAGGTAATAAATTCGCCAAATCCCTTAAAGAATTCAATAGACCATTGAAAACAACTCATCGCCAAGACATTCTAGATATCCCATCGAATACACTCATTAGACTGACATGCCTGTGTTTGCAGCAACAAAGAAGGAAGACTGAGAGGGGAGGGGTGAATCATTCTTCACTGAAATATAAAACGTAATGACAAAAATAGATCTGATAAAGTGCAACAATAAGACATATAAGAAAATTTAAGGCACAACACACAACACCAAAATTTTGATGTGGAAAACCTGATTAAGGGAAAAACCACGGTGGGAACCTACCCAAAGTAAGATGATACTCTACAGTAGTATGTGAAAATATTACAATGGGGAATGCACAGGCATTCAGGTGCATTGCCTGAAGCTCACTGCTCAAATTGATGCAGGAGCATCCCTAGTTCACAACAATCTTGTATCAACCAAAAACATTTTCTTTTATGTTTTATTTTCTGTTTGCATTTTTGGTTTTCCTTTCTATGTGTCCCGGTTTTGGCTCACGGGATCCTTTGGAATTGGATTCTACTTGAAGACTTGGTCATCTTTCTTTCTGTCAAACCTTATCTCATTTGGATCATTTTCCGACAAGATATCGCTACCAGTTTTCATGACATTTTCTTGTTTTCGGTTGTTCCTTTGTTATCGGTTGCCTGAGACCTATTCTGGTGATCTACCAGAACCTATTCCAAAGCTTGTGGAGCCTTGGATGTTGATCTCGATGTTTCTTGGTGTGTGGGCAACCTTCTACGTTTCATCCTTTGGATTTTCCAGAGGAATCTCTTGGTGGAGGCCGACCTTGTTCATTTTGCACGTTAGGTCTTGTTCTTCGGGTTTTGATCCTTTTTGGGCCAACCAGATCCTTTGGATCAATATATATTTGTAATCATGCTTTAGTATGTAATCGATTAGAAGATCAAGAAGTATCAGATAGATAGAATGTGCCTAGAAGATAGATGTTTTGATTCAAGGTCTCGATGTGACCTATTCTACTAGGCCTATGTGCTAGTATGTTGTAACCTGGTTGTTACCAGTTGGATGTAATTAAATTTCATGCAATGAAAACCATCTATTCTGCATTGTCTTCATCATATCTGAGTGTTTCCATTGTGTTTACTCTTGCTGACTGGTTTGGACTGATCTCCTTGAGGTCCCTCCTCACCGGCGACTGCTTTACAAATACAATGACTTGGAAGGATACAACCCTTAGGGAAGTCTCACTGACTTACAATCAAATTCAGACTACAATCCAGAAGAAATGAACTAAAATAATAGCATCTCCAAATGCTTGATTATAGTTTAGGCTAAGCACATATGTCTTCCTAGCAACATCAATCTCTCCACAACACAACATTGAAGGATAATTCTCTTGTTCGCACATACACCACTCTTTGATAATGCAGACACACCATCAACACCTAAACTACATGAATATATCACCTATATAGACAATTCATCAACCTTGACTACCAGGTCGGCTAAACCGTCAACCCTTAATTATAAAATTACATCACACGATACAAAGATCGACCACCATACCAATATAATGATTTAAATGACATAACATGGACCTAAACCAAATTCCCAAATGTAAAATTCCATCAGAAATCACGCCAAGATCAACCACAACATGCTACACCACCAGGAAAACCGCATAACACTAAAATCATCACCAGTTGATAGAAACCACCAAAAAATAAAACAATGATCAATGCGTATCGCTAAGATAAATAGGAAATGACTAGGAAACACCAAAAAGCATGTTAGAATCATCAGAAATAGCTACCCCAACACCACTTATAAAATCTTCATCGATCAACATTTGAAAACTCAAGAACACAACCAATCGACAACTGTCACGAAGAAAGATAATTTATGGAGTACCAAATCATGATCCATTTGAAATGAAGATACAAAAGACCATCCCAAATAATATCCCAAAATATTAGCACAAGATCTGATCACAATGGAATATATCGAAGGATATACCAAACTCTACAAAATAGTGATCAACAAAACAACACTACACAACCAGATCATAAGATCTTCCCAATCTGCATACATTAGAGCAAATCACAGGAATATGTTGACATCAATGACAACAACATATCCTAGCACCAGCAATGCACAACAATATCCAACAATCTCCCCCTTTGGCATTGATGGCAACATATGAATGTGAAAAACAATCAATGTAAAGTACAAAGATATCTCCAACAAACCCCCCCTAAGATCAAGACATATAAAGCAGTTTTTCACATGATCTCTCTCTCTCCCCCTTTGACAGCAATGCCAAAAACCTCAAAATAGAAAACCAAACTCTCTCCCCCCAAGACAGAAACTTGAATTTCTTTCCCAAAAAAATAGACTACTCCAACAGAGGAGTAAAATCAACTCATCAATTCGGATAAAAAGATAAGGCTTAGAGGTCCACCAGATTGATGCAACTCAATGAATCTAGTTCTCACCAGGAGGGGTGGATACCCCTAACTTGTCTCTCAAATAGACAAATGTATCTGCAGGCAAAGACAGTGAAAATATTAGCAATTTGTTCCTTTGTAGATACATACTCCAACTTCAACTTCTCTTCATTGACTTTCTCTCTCAAGTAATGGTATTTAATTGACACATGCTTAGTCTTTGAATGTTGCACTAGATTCTTTGACATGTTAATAACATTGAAATTATCACAGTAAATAGTAGTAGGCTCATCATAGATAACTCTAATATCCTTCAACATTTTCTTCATCCAAACTACCTGAGTGCAGTTACTACTAGCAACAATGTACTCAACTTCAGCATTAGATAAGGACATGAATCTTGTTTCTTACTAGACCATAAAACCAACTTCTTACCCAAAAAGAATGCTCCACCGGTAGTACTCTTCTGGTCATCTACATCACCAACCCAATCCACATTAGTATAAGCACATAACATGAAATCATCATTCATTGGATACCACAAACCATAATCCATAGTTCCCTTTAGGTATCTAAATATCCTCTTCATAATAGCGACATGACTCTCTTGCAGATCATCTTGATATCTAGTAGCCATGCATACAACATGCATAATGTCTAGCCTAGTCTGAGTAAGATAGAGAAATCCACCAACCATAGATCTGTGCAAACTCTGATTAGATTTTAGAGATATATATCATTCTTAGAAAATTTACAATCAGTCACTATAGGAGTTCCAACTAGTTTGGAGTTATCTAACCCAAGCTTTTTTACCAATTCCTTCACATACTTAGTTTGAGATATAAATATACCTTTTTCAATCTGTGAAATCTGCAAACCTAAGAAAAGTTTCATCTCACCAATCATAGACATCTCAAATTCTTTTTGCATATCATCAAAAAAATTCATGCTCAAGTCATCATCACCTCCAAAGATAATGTCATCAACAAAGACTTCAACAATCAGGATATTATCATTCTCAACCTTAAAATATAGATTATTGTCACCAACACCTTTGTTAAATCCCAATTTCAACAAATATTTATCTAGTCTAGCATACCGGACTCTAGGAGCTTGTTTCAATCCATAAAGGGCTTTCTTCAGCTTACATACCATGTCTCCATCATCTGATAATGAAAATCCATCAGGTTTCTCAATGTAGACTTCTTCCTCAAGATCACCATTCAAAAAGGAAGAATTGACATCCATCTGATATACCTTGAAATCTTTATAAGAAGCATAAGCAAGCAATAGTCTAACAACTTCAAGTCTAGCCACCGAAGCAAAAGTCTCCTCATAGTCAATTCCTTATTTTTGAGAATATCCTTTGCCGACCAATCTTGCTTTATTTCTAACAACTTCACCAACTCCATTCAATTTGTTTTTGAATACCCATTTAGTACCAATAACATTCTTATCCTTAAGTCTAGGCACAAGTTCCCAAGTATTGTTCTTTTCAATCTGATCTAACTCTTCTTCCATAGCTCTCATCCAATTTTCATCTTTACAAGCTTCAACAACATCTTAAGTTTCAACTTTAGAAATCAAGCATACTTATTCAATAACTAACCTTCTTCTAGTCATTACACCTTTACTCTTATCACCAATAATCTATTTCTCAGAATGATTCAATCTTACATAACTTGGAGTCTTCTGATTATTTTGATTTTCAGGTTCCTGCACTTCTTCACCAATAGCAGGAACATCCGGGTTAGCAATTTCTACCAGATCATTCTTCTTAGGCTCTTCAGTCTGAATAGGGGATAAAATAACATGCTGACCATCATCATAACCACATGCTCTGATTTATTTTCCAAGATTCTCATCCACCTTCACATTTGAACTTTCCACTATCTTTCTCAGTCTCTTATTCTAACACCAGTAGGCTTTTCTCTCTATAGAATATCCGAAGAAGATTCCTTCATCACTTCTAGTAGGATATGAACAATAAATATAAGGGGAAAGCAGATGAGAAGAGAAGACATAAGGAATTTGTTGTTGGCGATGAAGTGATGGTGTATGTGAGAAAAGAAAGATTTCCAGTTGGAATCTATAACAAGTTGCAGATGACAAAGTTTGGACCTTGTAAGATCTTGAGGAAATTCAGTTTTGGAAATGCATATAAAGTGGAGTTACTAGATAGTTTGAGTATTTCACCTATAATCCACATTCCATACCTACATATGTATCATGAATTAGAATTAAGTGGAGATAGTATTGTAGACTTGGAGAAGCAGATAACCTAGAAGAAACCAGAATAGATTGAAGACATTTTGGATAGTCGGATTGGGCGTAGCACTTGGAGAAACCAATATAGAGAGTATCTTGTGAAGTGGAAGGACATACGAGTTGAAGATTTATCATGGATTTCTTTGGTAGAGGTACACCGTCTTAGTTTCCTTTTGACCCTAGCAAAGTGAGAGACTCACTTTTTTATCAACCTCAGATGTTTGATGCAAGAGCATCCCTGGTTCTTGGCAATCTTGCATCACCTAAAACTTATTTTTAGTTTGTTTCCTGTTTTGCAGTTTCAACATTTCTTTCTATGTTTTCTTGTATTTTCTCACTGGATCTTGCAGAGCTAGATTTATATTATGGACATGTTCATTTTCCTTATTCTTGGTTCGTAGGATGTTTGGATCTTTTCTTGACAATTTATCTCTTTCAGAATCCAAGACAGTTTTCTACATTAGAACATTGGAACTGCTTGGACCTATTTTTCTATTAGCAAATCCTACGGATCCTCCCCATAGCTTGTGGAGCCTCGATTCATTGTTCCCAATGTTCCTTAACATGTGGCCGATATTCCCTTTTGGTCTGCACTTCATCCTTTGGATTTTTTAGAGGATTTTCTTTGGTGCAAGATGACCTGGTGGTTTTACATGTTTCATTTTGTTCATTGACATTTGATTCTTTTTGGGTTAACATGGATCCCTCTGTATCATATAAATAAATATAATTTAGCTTGTAGAATCAAGTTCTTAGAACATAGAAGATAGATCTGGAAATTAAGAGGTTCGAAGTTGACTGCGATTATAATTGAGCATGTATGTATTATGCCTATGAGCTGAATCTTGTAGCCCGCATGTTGCCAACAGATTGTAACTGGTTTCCATGATATAATTCAATGAGTTCTACAATTCCTCCATCATCTTGTCTTGTTTTAATTGTATTTTACTACTGATGTAGGGTCCAGATTGATCTCCTTGAGGTCCCTCCTAACTATGACTGCACCACCTTGCAATAGATATTTATTCCCTTCGAGTGGTGATGACACATTGGGAATATTGTCCCTTTATGCAGATCATGCCAATTTTCTCTTCATCCCCCATGCAACCAAATATATTACGAAAGTCAAGTGTTACAATTGTATTGTTGGTGTTGTTATGGTTGGCTTGATTCTTGTTATTAGTATTGGCATTTGAAGTACTAGCACCTTGGGTTTGCTTAGGGAACACATTCTAATAGATTTGCGAGTTAGCATTAAGATAGGCATGATTGAGAGGATCAACTATGATATTATTTTTATTGATAAAATATTGTATATAATGCCTTAGCTTCATGCACTTAGCTATTGCATGTCTCGTGACACGATTGTAGTCACAATATTCATTCTCCTTATACCATGTAGGCTGCAAATAAGATGGGTCTAATTGTTGTCTCACTGGATAAAAAACCAATTTGCATTAACCATTTTTTGAAAGACCACATACATGGGTTTTCCCAAAGGCGTGAAATTGTGATTTTGTTTTCCTTGGTTCATTTGTTTGGGTTGTCCTTGTGGGACAAAATTGATAGCAGCTTCACAAGCTACTTGCTAGATAATCGGTAGAGGTGAAGATGTGGTAGCCACAACCTGGACATGTTTGGTATTTGTGACCTTGTCACTAGTGACATTCTTGTTTTTGTTCCAATAATGGGACCAATCATTGCTAGGTTTGGCATTGTATTCTTTGTAATGTAACTTAATGATCCCTTTAAATATCAACACAAATTCTATGCCAGTACCTTTCTCACTAATGTCCTTAAAAATAATTAATACAATTCATGTGCATATTGTAGGCCATCTTAGGATGTAATTTGTCAATGAAGATGGTCACAAGGCGCCTCTCAAGGGGCTCATAAGAAAGACGCGTGAACAAAACCTACCATCATTGGGAATAATCTATAAGGTAGCTCCCTTTTGTTTTGCATTGCACAGATCAAGTAGTGTAAGTTCACTTTTGATATTGGATGAGTATTGTGATACAATTTTTTTTGAAAATTCTACAAAAGTGTTAACTGAGCCAAAAGAGAGTTTCAGGAACCATTCTAATGCTGGGCCTCCTAAACTTTTAGGGAACAATCGTAAGAGGTAATTGTCACTATAGGAAACTTCTTGGCAAGCCATGTATAATTCTTTAAAATGATTAATAGGGTTACCTTTCCCTTTGTACTAATCAAATTTATGAATATCAAAATGATTGGGAAAAGGGACCACAGTGATGGACTTATTGAATGGGTATGGACAAATTTCCTTGAACTTGAAGGTTTTCTCAAAGGTTCCTGCACGTAGCTCTTTGAGAATCATTTTCATTTCTTTGCACTTAGGATTAATAGGTTGTGGAGTGAATACACCTATGACATTGGATCCTAGTACTATGAAGGGATCTGATGGGGGTGATGGATAGGTAGGTGGTTGATGTTGAGGATGTGTGGAGACAAAAATGTGTTGTTGTGGTGGTGGAGTTGTCTATTGAAAAATATAAGGGGGTTGTGATTGATATGTGGGTTGTTGTAATTGTTGTTACTGATGGGATGATAGTGGTTGGTAAATGGCTATTGCTTGTGGATATGAAGGTTGAGGTTGTAACAGGATCTAATGGTAAGTGGGCTATGATGGTGGTGTGGTATGTGCTTGTTGAAAAATAGGCTGATATTGGACTTGATGGTGGGCTAGTTTTGGTTGTGGTTGGTAAAGCTTATTGGCATTATTGGATGAATTGATTATGTGTTGCATTGATGTTTTGTCATTTATGTCAACACTAGCTATTATGGTTGGTTACCGATAGAAGATCTAGTGTTACCGACATAAGAGACATTGTTGTTATGCATAATTGGTGTTATGCATAATTGATTATCGGTAGAAGATATAGTGTTACCAGTAGAAGATCTAGTGTTATCGATAGAAGAGACATTAATGTCAACACTAGCTATTATGCATAATTGGTATTGGTGCAACTTCTAGATGGATTTCAGGATGCTAAAGATGTTCTTTGATTGTGCTTTAACTTCTTGAAGACATTGTTTTGGCATGGTGGAACCAAAATAGGTCCGGTACCTATCTAGGTTATAGATCGGTATCATGTTAACGTGTACTCTACATGTTACCAAGATGTTTCAAGATGATTTATGGATTTGTTATTGTTGTTTTGGCCTTAAGCCGACATGGCATATCAATGTAATATGAATTTATGTAATGATCTTATTGTAATATCTTTTAGGTGGCCAACCTAATTGGTTTAGGCCTTAGGGTTTGTATAAAATGATGTAAGATCTCATTGTACATCGTAGCATGTATGGTATGGGAATGGAATAAGTTTTCGTGGTCTTGGAATGCAATATCATATGTGAAGGAGATTTGGTCGATCATAGGTGATCGAATTGGGATTAAGAAAGAGGTCAAAGGCCTCTGGTATTGAGCTTAACCGAGATTGTAATCAGGCATGGTAGATGTTATTTCTGATAGTTCACTCTATTGGATTGTAGTCCATTTATCTTGAGATGGTTATTTCCTCTTGGTAGTCAGTGAGACTCTTTTGTAATGAGCAGTATGCTCTAGGCAGTGTGCCTTCCTGCATGTGCAGGGCCCTTATTGTATCACATACTTTCTGCAGAAGTATCATCTGACTGTGGGTAGGGTTCCCACCGTGGTTTTTCCCTTTCCGGGTTTTCCACATACAAATCATGGTGTTATGTGGTATGGTTTCTTTGCATTGATTATCTATTTAATTGTTAAGTTGTATTGTTTACTAGTATCTGTTCCTACCAGCATCTGTATGTGCTTCACCGGTACTTGATATCTTTAAAGGTTATTAAGTGGATTAAAAGTTATAATCTATTAACAACTGATTCACCCCCTCTCTCATTTGTTCATTGGTTATCCTAACAATTAGTATCAGAGCTTTGGTCCTCTTTTGCAGAAGCTTAATCGCTTGACGTAGATCCTATGGCAGCTAACACTTCTAATCCACTAGCAACTATTTTCAGAAGAGAAATCCCTAAGCTTGATGGAACAAATTATGAGATATGGAAAATTCAAATGGAGACTCATCTTAGATGTCTTGGCAAGGATATTTGGGAGATCACTGAAGAAAAATACACACCTTATGATCCAGCCTCTGGCAATCTTGCCCCTGCAGACTTGGACAAGAATATTGAAAATGATTGCAGAGCTAGAGAAGCCCTCTTGTGTACACTTACTAATCAGCAGATCATGGGATTTATTGATAAATCATCAACAAAGGTTATGTGGGATAAATTGCAAACTCTGAATGAAGGTGATCCTACTGTCAAAATTTCTAAACTTGATGGTTACCGAGTAAGATATGAAAACTTAAAGATGGAAGATAATGAAAGAATTGTTGTGTTTATGGAAAGAGTAAATGAGATTGTTATGGGAATTTAATGTTGTGGAGGATTTGTGAGTGAAGATGAAATAGTTTCTGTAGTCACATAAATCTGTCCATTTTAATTAAATGAATATTTCGTATTTATTTGATTAAAAATCCACTAGCCATCAGTTAATTAAATAAATATTTAATTAATTCATCCCCAAACATTCTTCTATTAATTAAATAAATTATTCAATTTATTTTAATTAATTCATTAAACCAAATACAAATCAATTAAATAAATAAAATCAATTTATTTAATTATATCCCCCTATTCCTCTTTTAAATAAATTAAATAAAATATTTATTTAAATCATTATCCCCCCCACTTGCATTTTCCTACAAATGCAACTTGCACACATTTTGAAATAAATGAATTTTTATTTTAAATAAAATCCTATTTTCCCTCACCCACCAAATCCACTTGCAAAATCTAATCCCCTTCTAGATTCTTCTAACCCCTTCCTAATTAGCCTAATCCATCCCCTAAATATTGTCACATTCCTAAACAAAGGGAAGTCACTTCTCAAAAAAATCCTCAAAGTCTTTGATAACCATTAAAGGTTTTCAACCTTCAACCACTTAAATCCTCAAAGTCTTTGATAGCCATTAAAGGCTTCCAACTTTCAACCACTTAATCCACAAAGTCTCTAATAACCATTAATGGTTAACCCAAACCTTCCCACATGGTTAAAACATTTGTTTTGACTCAACCTCTACCCAACCCAAGGGTCTCATCAAGCCTTTAAAGCTTTGACCATGATTATCTCTTAATCATTTGCACAAAGGTTTATCCTTGCATTAACTCCTAATCCAGTGGGTAATCCTAATTTAGACTTGACCCTTAGCCTTTAGATAACCATGAGGTCTTCTCAGGCCTTTAATGCCTCCAACCTCTTCTCTCAACCCAATCCTGTGTTGACACTTGTTACTATTTTATTGGTGCCAATTGTGCACATGGATCCCCAACTTTCAAGCTTGACCCTTGATTAAACCTTTCAATCCTGGCCATCCATTGCTCCATTTTTCCTATAAATAGAGCCCATTCCTTCATAATCCAGATCCTGAAAACTTGTATGCATCTAAGCTATAGACATTTTAGAGAGCATTTAGCATAAGCAATCTACCATCTTGTCTTTTTGGTAAAAGTAATCATTTTAGCATCAATAGCATAGTATTTAGCTTTTCATTTCATATTTGAAGCTATACTACAATCTCAATCCTCCATAAGCATCCATAGTGCAAAAAGCTGCTGAGAGCTACACTATTTTGGAACTTGGAGAGGAGAGGAACAAGGGAGAAGGAACTAAGAGCATGTTAGGAGGTATTTGGAGATGCCTCATTATGTTTACTTTGATAGTTAAATATGCTTGCATGCTTGTAGTCTCTCTTTTGGTATGCCTTTTTAGATTAGTTTTTGATTGACTAACACTAACGGTTTTTGTGTCTTTGGTGTTGTTTATCATTTGCTAACCTTGTGCCATTTAGGAGGGCATCATTTGGTGAACCCGACGTGAATCCAAGCACCTAAAAAAACAATTTTTTTTAACCCAACTAACATGTTTGAATGTTGAACTTGACACACAGGTCGCGCTTTGGCGCTTTTGTCGCGTTTTAGCGCTATTGTTTTTTGTCTTTTAGCGCTTTTGTTCTTACAATAGCGCTATTGTCAAAGAATTAGAGCTTTTGTTTATAAAGAATATTCAGTATTTTGGTGCTTTTGTTCATTAATTGGCGCTTTTGTATTTATATTAGTGCTTCTGTATTGTTGTAAAAATCTTTTCTTTTAGCGCTTTTGTAATATTCTAGCGTGTTTGTGTTAAAGTAGCGCTTCTGTTTTCATACAGATTAGCGGTATTGTAACAGAACGTTGTAAAAAAAGGCCTTGTAATTGATAAAATTATTTTTCTTAGGTTTGTGAGAGGCAGAATATATACTTTAAGTTATATTCCATATATACTTTCAGGATGTTTGAGAGGGGTTTCAGATCTCTAGGAGTTGTAATGCAAAATTTAGTTTTTGGAAGATCCTCCAAATTTCAGACTTAGTCAAATTTCAGGGCATTTCAGAATCAGGATTTGTAAAATTTGTAACCAAAATCAGAATTTAGGCTTGTGTAAGCCCACACTAACATTTGATCACTGATTGTGTGCAGGTTCTAATCTGTTTTGTGCAGGGGAAGGAGTTAGTTTAGAGGCTTTAAGTTTTTTTTTTTTTTAAAACTTTCTTTCAACAAAAGTTGGTTAAAAAGAATCCATTCTCCCTTCTTGTACAAGTTAAAATAAACCTCACATTTTATTTTGGAGTGCATAAAATGAACCTCAAACTTGTTTTTGGTGCTTAAAAGAAAATTCATCTTTCTTTATTGCAAGGTAAAAAGAACAACAACTTCAAATTTACTTTCATTGCAAGTTAGGACTCATTTTCTTTTGGTGCTTAAGATCAACAACACAAATTTGATTTCCTTGCATCAATTCGGACCTAAAATTTACAAACCACACTTCAAATTTTGGTGCAAATAAAATACACAATCCACTTGTTTTGATTTTTGCAAGCGATTTTACTTCATGCAAACGTGTTTTTCATTAAGTTGACCAAGATTTCCGAATTCTAGATTACAAAACACATTGTTTTTGAAGTTAAAAAGAACACCATGACTGTTGGAGCAACATCTCCAAATAGTTAAATCACATTGCATTGATGGATTAAAAAGAACAAGTGAATTTGGTGTTTGGCACGCTTGTGCACAAAGGTCAGTCGAGTGGTCCTACCTCTAACACACACTATCCTCTCCCTTGGCTTTCGTGGTCCTAGGTGCAAGAGAAAAGTGTTAGTAACACTCAAAATTTTATCTTTTTAAGAGAGGCCTGCCAAGGGATCGATACTCTTGGGAACGACCTCGAGCGGTAAAACCTTCGAGCCGCTATAGAAATCAGGTGAGAGCGAAAGTTGTAGCCTTGGGTATAGCTATTCCTACAGTGTAACTGGCCGAAAGGACAAATGGGCCCCACCACCAGTTACAAGGCTCTTAAGTGAGTCACTGCAGAATGAACTTATGTCCAAAAACATCGAACATGACTAAACACCTTTAAGTAGTAGCCCACCTGTTCTATTGATTGAGGATATTTGAGATATAATTTAGTGCAAGAGCATAGATGGTTTTGCTTCCAAGATACTTACCATACATATTTCCTTGAGTAGAAACATAGCTTTTTGAAAAGTCACTTGTGGCTTGATAAAAGTGGTGACTCCCCCATCATAGGGATCATCTATTTGTTATGCTCATGCAAGACTTAGTATATCACATCCTTACTTGCCACGGCGGGATTCATAAGGTATGTAGTACCAAAGTCGAAGAAATATCAAGATGTGGGCTAAATTTATCACAACTGGCCATTTGACCTTACGGATAAAAAGTGTTTGAAGTGTGTTCGTTTTACAGACCTAGTGCAAATTGAGCCGACTTCAGGCTTTGGAAATACATCTTAAAATACATCTAAAAGAAGGGTCAAAAACAAGTCCAAGGATTGGATTGATCTAGACCCATACTCATTTGTGCCTTTGAGGCTACAATCTTGTGTTTGTGTGCTTGCTTTGTTTTCTTGTCAAAGAAAAAAAAAAAAATCAGAAAATCAATCCCAAAAACAAAGTATTCATCCAACATCTGTCAACACAACCAAAAATACCAAAAACAAAGTGCAAACAACAAAGAGTCAACATTTTATGACCATTCTTCACATCTTGCAAAAGAAGAAGTGTCATCAGAATATCAACTTGAAAAGAAGACCATTAAGCTCAAAGGCTTTGATCAAAAGGAGGAAATTCTTCTATATCAATCGACAAATCTTTGTCTCCCATAGAGTCTTTCTACATCGCATGCGTCTATACCTTCAAGGTAAAACAAACGAGTTTGATTCAGAATCATTGAACCGCAGAGCTTTTATGCAATATAAAGCTCTGAGTTATCACAAAAACCAAGGCGGAAAGATTAATCCCAACTTCTTCCCAAACGTCTGTATCATATACAACACAGCTCGAGAAATTCCACCAACACCCGAAAGGGAAGAGATAGAGTTTGTCCCATTTGTAACACAGTTTTTATTGAAGTTGAAAACATTTTCATCCATCATCTCACTCATACATCATCACTTCATCATCAATCCGTCCCAACTCTCAAAACATTAAGAGGTTCTTGTCCCAAGATTCTCTTTTAGATATTGCTTGAAATCAAACACATCACATCACTTTTTAGATTGTTTCTACATCTAGGATAAGCTCATCCTAAGAGACACATCTACGCAGGTTAAAACTAGTTCATGAGTGAATCCTCTCATTGCTAGGTAGTCAGAATCTGTAACACATCTCAGATTTCTCTACACCTTATCACATCCAAACTTATCAAACAAACAAGCAATTCAAAGAAGGAATTTCGGTTACATCTACCTTAAAGTGCTAGAGATCCCCATACAACACAAATCACCAACCATCAATCTTTTATTTCATCAAACAACTCATCATCATCTTCAATCAACTTCAACACAAACTTGCAAAATGGCACAAACCCGATCACAGTCACGGCAACGAGAGATAGAAATAGAAGAAGAAGAAGAGGAAAATCTCAATGAATTCCAAGAAGCACTTGGAGGAAATGCAAATGACGAAAACAGAAGTACTCCTACTCCTGCAACAATAGAAAGGGCTCAGCATAACCCTCTCTTTAATAGATTGTTTGACGAAATACTCAGGAATAATGCGGATGCTCACTTCTTAAAACTCGCTCAAGAAGGAGCCAAACGCCCCTCAGACTTTGATCTTGCCCAATTAAGACAAGCATCAGAAAGACAAAGTCACCATGAGGAGGAAAGGCGTAGAGATCCCATCAGATATAACATTCCTCGAGGTAACCCACCACCTCCTCCTCCAAATGAAATGGAGATGTTGCGGCAACAAGTCGAGAATCTCGCCCAACAACTTCATAGTGGTGTCAAGATTAACCAATTCTCACTCAATGACATCTGTCCCTATCCTTTTGATAGGAATCTTTATATGCCACCCTTTCCACGCGGGTTCGAAACACCCAAATTCAAAAAATATAGAGGAAAGGGGGATCCCCGTGATCATGTCCGAGAATTTCATTCCGCTTGTCTTGAAGTGGCATATGAAGACACCTACCTAATGCGCCTTTTTCCCCAAAGCTTGGGAGGAACAACCACATCATGGTTTTCTCGACTACCAGGTGGCATTAGAACATTTGAGGAACTCATCCAGAAGTTCCTATCTCATTACTCTTATAATATTGAACGCGACATCACCATGGCTGATCTATGCAATACCAAACAAAAACCAGGCGAATTATTCTCAGTATTCCTGCAACGATGGTGCCAGATGTCTAGCAGACGTTCTCTTCAGTTACCTGAACGAGAACTAGTGGAAACTTTCATTTCCAACTTAAACGAAGAAATGGAATTTCACTTGGATATCAAAGACACAGACTCTTTTAACGATATGATCACCAAGGGTTTAAAATGTGAAAGGGCACTCATCAAGAAAGGACTCATCAAAATCTTTAATGAACCAAAAGATGGTCCTCGCCCGCGCTTCAATAGTGATAAATCAAACTTCTGGAACAAAAATAAGAATATCATCAACGATGGGGTTGTGGATGCTCAAACTATCCAAAATGTACAACCTGTGGTTCGGTTTGTAGGACAAAACCCTCCACCTCAGAATAACACAAATGTTCCTTCCAATCAAGGTCGCATCACGTCTCATGATGAACCAAGACCTCGTCAGCAAAAACAAAAACGAACATACACTCCCTTAGGGGAATCCATTGAAACAGTGTTGCGACAACTCATTTCTCAAAACTTGGTCCCTCTACCTAAGCTATCAAACTATGAGCCTCAGGTCAAACCCGCATGGTGGAGAGATACTGAACACTGTGAGTTCCATCAAGGAAGATGACACAAGACAAGTAATTGTCATCGATTGAAAGACCTCATTCAGGATTTTATTGATCGAGGAGAAATTGAAATTGAAGGACATGACCCAAAAACAACCAATAATGATCATCTGATGTTCAAAAATCCACTTCCATCACAAGATTGAAGGGGTCCTTCCACTTCCCGGCAAGGCACCGATACCACTGATTATACGCAGGCTGCGTATAACTACACTGTAAATCACCTATATGATGCCAGTGAACAAATTGCAACTATCACCTTCAAAAATCCCACCTCAAATTGCAATGTTGTTACACGTCGTGGCAAGGTCACCATCAAGGCAGCTCCACAAGGCACCACCTCCGTCCCAAAGCAGTACAATCTTGTGGAACAATTAGACAAAACCCCTGCACTTATATCCATTTTGGAGCTTTTGCGTCTGTCACCCTCTCATAAAACTATCTTGGATCAAGCACTCCAAGAAGCGTCAGTCCCCTCAAATCTAAATACAGACCAATTTCAAGCCATGGTTGGAAATCTAAAGTCATCACCTTGTCTCACTTTTTCCGAAAGTGACAACTCTTCTTTCCAACAACCTCATAATGCTTCGCTACACATTGAAGGCTTTATCAACCAACACAGGATCAAGCGAGTCTTGATAGATAATGGAGCAGGCCTAAACATTTGCACACTACAGTTGGTCACAGCATTGGGATATGCAATAGAATCAGTGGAACCTCGCAAGAAGATCACCATCAAGGCCTATGATGATGCAGAGCGTTCATCCAAAGGAGCTGTGGTACTACCAATCCGAGTCATTCCTGTGGTAAAGCACATAATTTGTCAGGTTCTGGACCTTCCTCTGCCATATAATCTATTATTAGGGAGACCTTGGATACATGCCATGCAAGCTGTTCCATCTACCTACCATCAATGTATCAAGTTCCCACATAACGGTGTAGAGATCACAATTCTGGGAGATGCAAATCCCTTTGCATATTGCCATAATATCAACCATCAACCAGAGATTACTGTTCCTAATAATAGGGAAGCCATTTCCTCCACATCATATGTAAGTTCCACCTCTCTTGCCAGTTCGAACACCACTATGCCCAAGCAAGAAAAGCTTAAAATGAAGGTAGCAGAGGAAGGTCCTAGAGAATATAACTTGAGTCAGCTCTTTTGTGTGGGACAAATGCCCACTTCTCCTAGAACACATGGTAAACCACAACAGTTACTCCAACAACCACTAATCACGCCCGCATGTGCCTTAACGCCTTTCGTCCTTGGAAAGGGTCAAGAGGAAGAGACACAAGATGAGGACCTAGCGGAATGGATCTACAAAGATCCCATCACCACTGATGAACCACAAGTTACACTTCCTACGGAATAGTATGGCAAAGGCCTTCTCATTATGCAAAGAATGGGATATGATGGTCAGAGTGCTTTGGGATACTGCAAACAAGGATGACACGAACCTCTGCTGCCAGAATTCAAGCCCAAAGGTAATACAAGCCTTGGCTTTGAAAAAGAGATCCTTCCTAAACTCAGATTCAAAGGAAAACCCAACAAACCATTTTACCCACCTACTGCAAAGAGGACACCTTTCATAATCAAAGCATCATCAAGCACTATCCCCACTGCCCCATCGAGGCTCACAGCTCCACCATCACCAATGTCAGTCATCCCATCAAACGAACTCGTAATTCCATCAGCGGCACCATAAGCAGCAGCAACTGTATCAGAACCCGCAGCAACATCTATGGCATCAGTAGTTCCAGCAGAAGTCACTGAGTCAACACTGTCGATACTTCCAGTAACAAATCCTTTCATCCCTATCAAACTTCCTGCCACATCAATTACTACAAAGATACATAAACGAATCACACTTGCCGTGTTTAACTCTAAAGACATCCCAGTATGGTATAGCAATCGGATACTGGAAAGTGATTCAGAGACTGACTCACATGAGTGGGAATTTGATTCTGTACAACTTAATACTTCAGATGAGGAAGACACATCACCACCTCTGCCACGCAAAGACATACCTGTTTACAGAGAAGCACAGATACAGACCACTTGGGTTCCTGAGCTGGAAACGTCTTCCACAGACCCTACGTCTCATCCTACACCTGATTCTGACAAGGAAAGTACCATCAACGACCTTCACCACATTGTCTTAACCCTCACTGATACCTCTAACGAACTTAACCTGATCGATGAAGTAATGCCCATTATCCACCCTGAACTCATCGAATGGAACCAATCAAATCCCCCATGTCTTGACCTCTTCCAGAATGATGAGGCTATCATTGACTTTTTGGAATTACGGGATAATCTACCAAGTGGGGATCACAAAGCTGGATTCGCCATTGCACTTAATAGCGCAGCATACTTCGGGGTGGATGCCAAACCCTTCAGCTGCAAAAATATAACAATAAAACATGGATCTTTCAGTGAAAACCACACTATGGCATTGTTTGATCCGACAAAAGTAAAAAGAAAGAGCGTATCCAACGGTGAAAACCTCTCTAAGGCGCCTGAGGATGAAGGGTTTGACATTCTCCCTGATAGTACACAACAGGAACGATCAACAATTCTCATCAAGGAAACCAATGAATACAATGTGGGGACTTCTGAAAATCCTCATATCATACATCTGGCATCTCTTCTCACTCCAGAGGAACAGCTTAAGTTTATAGAGTTCTTCCAGCAGCGTCAGATCAACTTTGCATGGTCATATGCGGACATGCCTGAGCTTGATCCTGATTTAGTCATGCATCACCTCACCGTAGCAGAAGGAGCCAAACCTGTCAAGCAAAAGCTTCATAAGATGCATCCTCAAATTGCAGTGCTAGTCAAAACAGAACTCAAGAAACTCCTAGATGTTGGTTTCATTAGACCAATTGATTATGCAGAATGGATCTCCAATATTGTGCCAGTTGGCAAACCAAAAGGGGGCATCTGCATTTGTACTGACTTCAGAGATCTAAATAAGGCCTGTCCTAAGGATGACTTCCCCCTACCAAATATCGACATCATAGTGGATCTAACAGCGGGACATGCCATGCTTTCACTCATGGATGGCTTTTCAGGATACAATCAGATAAAGTTCGCACCAGAAGATCAACATAAGACAACCTTCACATGTCCATGGGGCACATATTGCTAGAATGTAATGCCTTTCGGCCTCAAGAATGCTGGAGCAACCTATCAAAGAGCAATGACCACCATCTTCCATGACATGATGCATACCATGATGGAAGATTATGTGGATGACTTACTAGCAAAATCACTCACTAGACAAGGTCATTTGGACATATTAGAGAGAATCTTTGATAGACTGGAACAATATCATGTTCGACTCAACCCAAAGAAATGTGTCTTTGGAGTGACCTCTGGGATGCTTCTAGGATACATTGTCTCAAGCAAAGGTATTGAGGTCGACCCAACAAAGGTAAAGGCAATCATGGACATGCCACCTCCAAAGAATATCAGTCAGCTAAGGACACTACAAGGGCGACTTCAATCCATCTGAAGATTCATTGCACAATTGGCTGATAAGTGTCACCCATTTACACATCTGCTACACAAGAACATCCGCTTTCAGTGGGATGCCCGATGCCAGCAAGCATTTCAGACGCTTAAAGACTATCTCATGAATCCACCATTGTTGATGCCACCAGATCCAAGTAGACCATTGTTACTCTATATCTCAGCAACAAGTACAGCATTGGGTGTATTACTGGCACAACATAATGCAGAAGGAAAAGAGTGTGCTGTTTACTACATCTCTCGCACATTGGTAGGCTATGAACTCAATTACACACCTATTGAGCGAGCTTGCCTAGCAGTAATTTTAGCAGCCACTAAATTGAGGCACTATCTGTTAACACACAAAGTACAACTGATTGCAAAGATTGATCCACTCAAGTATTTACTCAGCAAAGCAGCATTGATAGGCCGCTTGGCCAAATGGGTGATGATTCTAAGTGAATTTGACATTGAGTACGTGGACCATAAAGCTATCAAAGGTCAAGTTATTGCAGATCAATTGGCCGATGCACCACTCACAGGCGATCATCCTCTTATTTCCAATTTTCCAGATGAGGAGATATTCATGATCACAGCAGCACAACCATGGAAACTATATTTTGATGGTTCATACACTAGGCACGGCTCGGGGGCAGGCATTCTGTTTATCACACCTCAAGGTGATAGCATCCTGAAGTCTTACAGGCTCACATTTCCATGCACAAACAACATAGCAAAGTATGAGGCCTTGATCACAGGACTCAGGTTAGCCGTACAATGGAAATTACAAGAACTGCAAGTATATGGCGATTCCCAACTAATCATTCGACAAGCAACAGATGAATATCCGACCAAGGATGATAAACTCATGCCATATAAGCAAATGGTGGACAATCTAAAGGCATCATTTACTACTATCACTTTTGAGCAAATACCAAGAGATCAGAATCGAGCTGCTGACGCTATGGCTACCATCGCATCTCTCCTAGATCTTCCACAAAATTCAACACGCTACGAGTTCTTGGTAGAACAACTTTGGATCCCCGCTTATGATATCCCTGAATCTGAAATGATATGTCGCCTTGTCGGTTCTGAATCCCCATGGTATGGTGAGTTCTACACCTATCTCCGTGATCACACCCTTCCTCCCAACCAATCGAATAACCAAGGAAAAACCTTCATTCGCCAAACTGCTCGATATACCATTATTGCCGAAACCCTATACCAATGCGGTCTTGATGGTACTCTCCTTCGATGTTTGGAACAAGATGAGATAACAAAGGCTTTGGAAGAGGTACATGAAGGAATTTGCGGGAGTCATTCAAGTGGTCCATCACTCGCCAAGAAACTCCTGCAAGCTGGATATTATTGGCCATCTATGGAAAAAGACTCCTACTACTTTGTCAGGAAGTGCAAGAAATGCCAAGTTCATGGTGACCTGATACATGCACCAGCACAAGAACTACAACCAATCACAACACCATGGCCTTTTTGTCAATGGGGCCTTGACCTTGTGGGTAAGATTCATCCATCTTCAT
Source organism: Cryptomeria japonica (assembly GCF_030272615.1). Taxonomy (NCBI): domain Eukaryota; kingdom Viridiplantae; phylum Streptophyta; class Pinopsida; order Cupressales; family Cupressaceae; genus Cryptomeria; species Cryptomeria japonica. The sequence goes on along the minus strand of NC_081411.1, from coordinate 2,994,530 downwards.
CCAATGGCCACAAATTCATTATTACCGCCATTGAATATTTCACAAAGTGGATCGAAGCTGTTCCACTTACCCAAGTCACTGGCAAGCAGATCGCCTCATTCATCCTCAACTACATCATTTGCCGGTATGGTGTACCCATGTCCATCATCACAGATAACGGTCTCCCTTTCAAAAATCAAGATGTCTGTGAACTTTGTGAGAAATTTCATATCCAACACCGCTTTTCCACTCCCTATTACCCACAAGGCAATGGTCAGGCCGAAGCATCCAATAAAAACATATTGAGGATCCTAAAGAAGACAGTCAATGATGTCGGCCGTGATTGGCATGTTCAACTAAATCCAGCACTATGGGCATATCGAACTAGCATTCGAACCCCTATAGGTGCAACTCCTTATTCATTGGTCTATGGTGTAGAAGCTATCTTGCCTATTGAGGTCGAGATACCATCACTACGGGTTTCCTTGCACAATCTCATTGATGATGAAGCTTACAGAGTCTCACGTCTTCAGGACTTAGAGTTACTTGATGAGAAGCGACAAGCTGCATACAACCACCTCAAAGCCTATCAGCAGCGCATGAGCAGAAGCTACAATCACCGAGTTAGACCTCATACATTTGAGGTAGGTGATCTTGTTTTTTGAGAGAATCCTCGCAACCAACCAAACCGAGAACATCAGGGCAAGTTTGAATCAAACTGGCTGGGCCCATATGTTGTCACTGCTGTGTTCAGGTCCGGGGCATATCAGTTGGCTACATCAGAAGGAGAACCGCTTATAGATCCAATCAATAGCATGCACCTCAAACGGTTTTATACCTAAGCTGTATAGAGCATCAAGCTCCCCTGCATACCAGAAAATACCAAAAACATTCAGAAAAATGTCAAGAAGAAATACAAAAACATTCAAAAAAGTAAAGGAAAATCATGCATCCAAACGGTGAACAACCACTCTGGTGGCACCTTGGGTAAGTACGATGGTGAAAACCTGGAAAACAGGCACCACTCGTAAAGGCTATGGCTCCATTGTCTTTCAAACTTGTTGCGATCACATCTACTTCATACATACATCCATCCATCAATCAACCATGGCTTTTTATTCCTCTGCAATTATGATAGATACTTCATACATCTTGCATCCCACTTTTTCATAGTCATGTCTAAAACTGGGGGCAATGCCTTTAAACTATTGATGGACATGGATTCTACATTGTCTTATGATTCATTAAGTTCTTCATTCAAACAATCATAAAAAATCCAAAAACATTCAAAAATATCTCGCAAAAATACCAAAAACATTCAAAACAATTCAAAATCCAAAAACATCGACAAAACCATTGAAAAATCACACAAAAACATGACAACACCTTGTACATACCCATCCATGCAGATACCAAAATAAACATTGACAAACTACTCACACAATGACCATTTACCAATCAATCACACAATCAACATCAACAATCAAACTGTCTTCAACAAGGATGCATCCTTCCTTACCAAAACAAAGACAAAAGTGACGTTTTCTTTGACAAGAAAATTATGTTAAACAATCAAATACTTGGTTGATTTGTGAGTACAATCATTTGTTTATCTGTATTGAGATCTTTGAGCATTATTTTGTATCATTTGCGCATTATTTCCGATGAAGTTCTGGGGCATGTACTAATGGTGTCTACGTGGGAAGTTCACCAAGCTACGTGATCTAATGCCAAATGCAGTCATAGATCATTACGGCTTGCTGACTACAGCGTATACCTCGACCATATGAGCATGAACCATTACCAAGGATCCATATTCTTTATTCTTTATGTATATATTATTTGTTTGCAGGTACAATGCTCTTCCTTTGGTTCCTCCTACCTCATCCAAACTGGATAAAGGTGTTATCTCTTAGTACGGTATGCACTTGTCTCAGGATATGATCAGCCTAAGATCAAGGAGGACGATCCAAGTCATGCATGAATGGTGATAATCCTTGTCTGTTCCGCAAGCAATACTCAGGTCAACTTGATCCATTATATCAAGTTACTTGTATTAACTTGCTATATAAAATCCATGAAAGGAATACTCAGGTCATCTTGAATCATTATGTCAAGATGCTTGTATTCTCTTCCAACATTTTAAAGCTCAATGATGAAAATAGAGCACTATGGATCGTCATCTCATCTCATCTGTATATATTGCATTTCGTTGCATTCCACCCATCCATACATTCATAATAGCTACATATCATGCATACATAGTCATAATAATGCATACTCTATTTTCCTCTTCTTCCATAGGAATGAGTCATAGGTTTTCCATTTCTTCTATCTAACATTGAACCCCCCCTCACCCTCTCCATCTCGATAATCAGCATCACATACCCTACATCATTTCTCAATCAACTCAATCAAGCCACGTTCATCACCATCCATCTCTAAATAGGAGGGATTGTGTTTCCTATCTTGAGTCATCCAATAAGCCAAGCAAGTTACTCTGTCTGCACAGGTACATTGACTCACACACACCTAGACTATCAACAGATACTCTGATCAAGTATCTTCGGGTCTCAACAGGTAATCGATCATAGTAATCCTAGACTACATCAGGCATTTATCATAATGACCTAGTCTCAACGGGGTTGCCATGATTCCCCACAACCATCCATCACATGCACACACCATCAATTGATCAACCAATCACACACAATCACATCAGACAATTACATCAATTGTCTACGTCTTAACGAGTGTTTTGCTTCATATACCTTGACTTCATCGGGCAATTACATCAATTGTCTAAGTCACATCAGGTCACTTTGATTCACTTACTCAAACTTTATCATGTCCAAGCGACCAACTGACATCAACTGTCACGCTTTGACTTGACCGGGGCAATTAAACCGATTGCACTAGATTGTTCAACCAATTTTGATCAATTGTATAGCATCATTCCAAACCCCACACTACATCTGCTATGTATCTCTTGCATGACCTCAGGGTACTCACTGGCTTGTTGTTTCTTCATATTCACTCCATTTTCTCCCATTCTTTCATCATTAGTTCTAATTTCTTCTATTCTACCTCCCCTCCACTTTTCATTCTTTTTCGAGAGATCGCCCGATTTTTCAAAATTTTTCGGCCCATTTCTCGAGGGGGCATACCACCCATTAAATTTACATTTTATGGGGCATTTCTTCACACCTATTTTTTTCTTTCTTTGAAACGACGTGATAAACCGCACCGTCTCAAAGAGGGGCAAATGTAGTCACATAAATCTGTCCATTTTAATTAAATGAATATTTCATATTTATTTGATTAAAAATCCACTAGCCATCAGTTAATTAAATAAATATTTAATTAATTCATCCCCAAACATTCTTCTATTAATTAAATAAATTATTCAATTTATTTTAATTAATTCATTAAACCAAATACAAATCAATTAAATAAATAAAATCAATTTATTTAATTATATCCCCCTATTCCTCTTTTAAATAAATTAAATAAAATATTTATTTAAATCATTATCCCCCCCACTTGCATTTTCCTACAAATGCAACTTGCACACATTTTGAAATAAATGAATTTTTATTTTAAATAAAATCCTATTTTCCCTCACCCACCAAATCCACTTGCAAAATCTAATCCCCTTCTAGATTCTTCTAACCCCTTCCTAATTAGCCTAATCCATCCCCTAAATATTGTCACATTCCTAAACAAAGGGAAGTCACTTCTCAAAAAAATCCTCAAAGTCTTTGATAACCATTAAAGGTTTTCAACCTTCAACCACTTAAATCCTCAAAGTCTTTGATAGCCATTAAAGGCTTCCAACTTTCAACCACTTAATCCACAAAGTCTCCAATAACCATTAATGGTTAACCCAAACCTTCCCACATGGTTAAAACATTTGTTTTGACTCAACCTCTACCCAACCCAAGGGTCTCATCAAGCCTTTAAAGCTTTGACCATGATTATCTCTTAATCATTTGCACAAAGGTTTATCCTTGCATTAACTCCTAATCCAGTGGGTAATCCTAATTTAGACTTGACCCTTAGCCTTTAGATAACCATGAGGTCTTCTCAGGCCTTTAATGCCTCCAACCTCTTCTCTCAACCCAATCCTGTGTTGACACTTGTTACTATTTTATTGGTGCCAATTGTGCACATGGATCCCCAACTTTCAAGCTTGACCCTTGATTAAACCTTTCAATCCTGGCCATCCATTGCTCCATTTTTCCTATAAATAGAGCCCATTCCTTCATAATCCAGATCCTGAAAACTTGTATGCATCTAAGCTATAGACATTTTAGAGAGCATTTAGCATAAGCAATCTACCATCTTGTCTTTTTGGTAAAAGTAATCATTTTAGCATCAATAGCATAGTATTTAGCTTTTCATTTCATATTTGAAGCTATACTACAATCTCAATCCTCCATAAGCATCCATAGTGCAAAAAGCTGCTGAGAGCTACACTATTTTGGAACTTGGAGAGGAGAGGAATAAGGGAGAAGGAACTAAGAGTATGTTAGGAGGTATTTGGAGATGCCTCATCATGTTTACTTTGATAGTTAAATATGCTTGCATGCTTGTAGTCTCTCTTTTGGTATGCCTTTTTAGATTAGTTTTTGATTGACTAACACTAACGGTTTTTGTGTCTTTGGTGTTGTTTATCATTTGCTAACCTTGTGCCATTTAGGAGGGCATCAGTTTCCAAAGTGTTGAGAGCCCTTCCACCAGCTTACAAGATGAAGGCAACTGCAATTAATTAGTTGAGAACAATGACAAACTCTTTAATTAACAGAGACATTCTAATTGGGAAATTATCCGCTTTTGAGCTTGAAGAATTTGGATCTTCTGGAGCTGTAAAGTTTGAACCTTCTTTCATGCATCATCATCATCATCTACCAGCAAAAGTGATTGCAAGCTTTTATATGCAAAAGAATTGGAAGGCATAAGGAAAGAAAATGAAGAATTTGAGCAACTTGAAGCCTTATTTGCTAGAAGAGTACCTAAAGGTCCGACAAGAAGTAAGTATGAAGGAAAAACACATTTTAAATGTTTTTCATGTAATATGATTGGTCATTTTGCATCTAGATGTCCTAAAAGGAATGCAAGGTTTTTGGAAAGAGTTAATAAATCATTTAAGACTAAACAGAACATATATAGATTCAAGAAAAGTAAACAATGCTACATAGTGGATGAGGAAGGAGTAACTGATGACTCTGGAGATGACCTGATAGAAGACTCTGATAGTGGATTCAACAATGGAAAGGAATGGGTGTTCTATGCTTTAAAGGAAGATGAACAGGACTGGCTATCAAAAATAAAGAAAAGGCCCTAGCAGTAAAATTTGAAAATAAGGATGAATAGGTAATTGATAGGGGATGCTCACATCATATGACTGGAGATAAAGGAAAATTTCTATCCCTGCAAGAATACAATGGTGGTGAAGTTAGATTTGGAGATGACAAAGAATGTATGATCAGAGGTAGAGGTATTATTTCTCTAAATGGTAAGCATAACACTGATAATGTCTATTATGTAGAAGGTTTAAAGCATAATCTTTTGAGTGTTGGTCAATTGGTAGACAAGTGTTTCCAACTTCAATTTAAAGATAGAAAATGCAAAATCATTAACAAGACTGGTTTGGAGATTGCAACCGGTATTCAAAATGGAGGTAATATCTTTCACTTGAACATTTGTAATAAGACATGTTTGATTGCTCATATTGATGAGAGTTGGTTATGGCATAAGAGGTTGTGTCATGTTAATTTTGATTGTATTGTTAAGATCAGTTCAATTAAGGCAGTTAGAGATATACCTAAGATTATGAAGCCTCATAATCCAGTATGTAAGGAATGCCAATTAGGAAAGAAAGTTAGAAGTTCTTTTAAGAGCATACATGATACATCTAATGATGCACTTGGTTTGATTCACACTGAATTATGTGGTCTAGCAAGGACTAGAAGCTTTCAAGGAGATAGGTATTTCATGTTGATTATTGATGACTATTCTAGGATGACGTGGCCGACTTTTCTTAAGGAGAAGTCTAAAGCTTTTGATAAATTCAAGATCTTTAAAGAAAAGGTTGAAACAAAAACTGGATTGAAAATCAAATGTCTAAGATCAAATCATGGCGATGAGTTCACTTCTCATGATTTTAATAGTTATTGTGAAATAAATGGAATCAGGAGACAATTATCTGCACCTTAGACTCCTTAGCAGAATGGAGTAGTGGAAAGAAAGAACAAAACCATTTTGGATGCAACAAGATCTATGATGATGGAAGCCAAATTGCCTCATATCTACTGGAGAGAAGCAATGAGTACATCAATATATACATTCAATAGAGTTCACATCAAAGGTGAAACCGGTAAGACCCCTTATGACCTATGGTTTGGACATACACCTACTATTAAGTATTGCAAAATTTTTGGAAGTAAATTCTATATCAAAAGAGATGATTCAATTGGAAAGTTTGATCCTAGATGTGATGAAGGGATATTTCTTGGTTATTTAATTCAAAGAAAAGCATATATATGTTATACGAAAGATTGCAAAGAATTGTGGAGACTGCTAATGTGAACATGGATGAGCAGTACAAAAATCATTCTATATCATATGATAGAGAATCGACAGTAGAAATAATCATAAATGAATCGACAATGCCTCAACTGGTACAGGAAATTGAGACAGTTGTATTGATACAATCAAAAAATTCAACTGTGACTGATGATCAGAGTAGTTAACCTGAACTTCAGAAGACACCAAGGTATGTAAGATTAAATCATTCGGAAGATCAAATTATTAGAGATAGGAACAAGGGAGTTGTGACAAGAATAAAACTAGCAAATGAAGAGGTATGTGTTATTTCTCAAGTTGAACCGACAACTGTTATTGAAGCTTGTAAGGATAAACATTGGTTAAAGGCTATGGACGAAGAATTAGATCAGATAGAGAAAAATGAGACTTGGTCTTTAGTTCCCCGGCCTAAACATAAGAATGTTATTGGAACTAAACGAATTTTTAGGAATAAACTGAATGGGGATGGTCAAGCTCTAAGAAACAAGGCTAGATTGGTTTGTAAAGGATATTCTCAAATGGAAGGAATTGATTATGGTTAGACATTTGCACCTGTAGCTAGAATTGAAGCTGTTAGACTATTTCTTTCCTATGTAGCTTATAAGAACTATAAGGTTTATCAAATGGATGTTAGATGTGCATTTTTGAATGGTGAACTTAAAAAAGAAGTATACATTGTGCAACATGATGGATTTTCACTGACAGATGATAAAGATATAGTTTACAGATTGAAGAAATTTTTATATGGATTGAAACAGGCTCCTAGAGCTTGGTATACAAGGTTGGATAAATATCTTTTGAAGTTTGGTTTTACAAAAGACAGTGCTGATAGGAATTTATATTATAAGATCATTGATAATGATATTATGGTTATTGAAGTATTTGTTGATGATATCATTTTTGGAGGAGAAGATTGTTAGAGTAAAGTAATTAATTAACTTTACTCTCCTCTTAAGATTTCCCTTTATGCACATATTAGTCATTTAATAATTAATATTTAATTATTAAATGCACACACCTTAGGGTTAGGTTTTCCTTTTGGTGTTGATCTCCTTTATAAGGATTGATCTCTTGTATTATTCATATTCTTGATTCATTTTTCTCTTATAATACATCTTTTCACTTTGTCAGAGCCAAAACCCTTGTATTCGTTCTCTCTCTTTCTCTGTGACAGGTTTCTTGCATGCAGGTTTCTTTGGGTTCTGTGGATTTGTATTTCTCAAATCCTACATGGTATCAAAGCTAGATCTGTTGCAGCTTGTTTAGACTTTTAAAAGATTTTGAGATCCAGGTTTTGGTTGCATCAGATCTGTGTTTGTCTTCTGTTTTTTTATTTTGGAATAGGGGGTATTTTTTTCGGTGCACTTTGAGCCCAAACGGACCTCATTGTTGAGCTCGTAGCGCCCAAAAACCCCTAGTTTCATATAAAATTCATCCGATTTGGACACAGTTGCTCCAGAAGGCAAATTTTTTTATGCCCCAAGGCCGTACGACCCTAGGGCACGCAGAACGAGGTGAAAATTCAAAAAAAATAAAAAAAAATAAAAAAAACGCAATTTTTTTTTGGTTTTAAGGCGGGCGCAGCTGTTACACTGCCGCGCAGCACGGCACAACGGCCACTGCCTGGCCGCCGCCGGCGGCGGTAACCACCGGCCGTGGCCAGGCAGCCACCGCCGTGCCGCCGGCGCAGCCCGCAGCCCGCGCACCGTCTGCGCCCAGCCCGCGCCCCACCCACACGCCGCCACTCCGCCGCCACCACCCTTGCGCTGCCACTACGCCACCAGCCACCAGCGCTAGCCCCTGGTCGCCCAGCGGACCAGGGGCTTATTTTTTTAAGCCCTTGAGGGCTGAAAGGGCCTATCTGGGTCTTTTTTGGAACAGTTTTACAAAATCGGACATAACTTGGGCGTCCGATCTTTGTTTTTTGAAAACGAATAGGTGTTGGAAAGATGACTCCGAGCCCGTTCTAATGGTGTAGGAATTTTTTCAAATTTCTTCAATTTGATTGCATTTTTTTGCAGTCAAAGTTCGAAGAGCCTTTTTACACTCCGAGGGGTATAACTTGCTCGTTTTTGCTCTGTTTTTCAAAAGCGAATAGGCGTCGGAAAGGTGGTTCTATTCTCTTTCCAGATATATAGTCTATTTCATCAGTAAATTTTTTAGGTGCTCCAAATTTTGTCTCAACCCGTTACTGCTTTCTATCATTTTCTGGCTTTCAATTTGTACGGGGATTAGTTTTTTGCATTGTCGGGGGGTGTTTTTCTCTTGCTTTCTGTTATTTACATCAGAAAACCAGAATATACAAACACCAATACAAAACAATCAAACCCCTTCTGCATCTTTTGTCTAGTTCTGAAAGACCACTTAATAATAATTAAAAAAATTCAGAGTAGTTGAGGCACAATTCATAGGATGGCCGACAAACCTATTGACTCTCTCACTCCACATAATTACCACACTTGGAAGGGTCGCATGATGAATCTTCTCCAGTCTCAATGGTTATGGTCCTGTTTGGATGAGGTTCAGCCTCAGTTGACACGTCCTTTTGAGGTTATGCAGCACAGGAACAATATGGATCAGGCTATGGGATTGATGGCTTTACACATTTCTGACAGTCTCCAGTTTCACCTTAAGGGTTGTATCACTCCTCGAGCCATTTGGACCAAGTTTGATGGACTTTTTGGTACTGTCAATGAGTTCAGAGCTTTGCAGCTTGAGGTAGAGTTAACTTCCTTGGTACCTGATTCGTTTCCCTCTATTGAGGATTTTCTGATGAAGTTCAAACATCAACGATCTATCTTGCAGGGTTGTGGTAAGACTAAGACTGATACAGAGTGCATTTTCCTGATCCTCTCCAAGCTTTGGGGTCCATTTCAGATCTTCTCTTCGACCTTCTATTCCACCATGGATGCCTTGGGTGCTCGACATGTCATGCCTTCTTTTGAGGTCTTTTGTGATCGTCTGACTCATGAGCAAGCTAAGCTTAAGCAGTTGGATTCACTTTCAGGTTCACAGAACCAAGCATTGGTAGCCCAGTCCTCCAAAGGAAAAAAGAAGCAGAAACCGAAGCCTAAGAAATATTTAGAGGCTAGTGAGAATCCCTCCAAGCCACCACCTAAGTTTGAATCAAAACCACAGACCAATTCTAAACAGGGCAAATCTTCAAAGTTTGGTGAGTCTTCCTCCAAGACTAAGAAGAAATCACGCGATCCTTGCAATTTTTGTGGCAAGGAAGGATATCCCGTTTCCAAGTGTTGGAAACGTTTAGAGGCTTTGGAGTAAGCCATGCAGCAGCATAATATCAATGCACCTCAGCCTCCTTCATAGCCCACAGAGAAAGGTCATGCTCTTTCTGCATGAGCATTATCCTCCGCATCCACTTGGATTCTAGATTATGGTGCTTCTCACCATATGACACACACAGAGGATTTGGTCACCGCTCTTGCCCCTACAAGCACTAGACATATTGCAGTTGGTGACTCAGCACAACTTTTCGTTCAGGGTTCTGGTACTGTTTCATTGGATGGTGGTTGTCTTCAGGATGTGCTTTTGGTTCCTGACATTTCAACAAACCTTCTATCCGTTTATCAGATTTGCCACTCTGGCTCTGGTAAGACAGTTGAGTTCTCACCTCATGATGTGGTTATTCGAGATCTTCATGATCCTGACTTGGTTGTGGCTATTGGGAGTGTGGATTCTACATCTCACTTATATAGTTTTGATGGCTTTGAGAGTTTAGACACTGTTGGTTCCTCTCTTATAGCACATGCAGATTCAGTGAGCAGGCTTTGGTATGAGCGTTTTGGCCATGTCAATTGCAGATATCTACAATAGATGAGTACACAAGCACTTGTGATTGGGCTTCCACAGATTTCTTATATGGATGGTGTATGTCACGGTTGTGTCCTTGGCAAACATCATCGAGATCCTTTTCCTAAGGGTCGAGCCTCTCGTGCTAGGGCAGCCCTAGAGTTGGTTCACAGTGATCTTATGTCCTTTTTGACTCTTTCTTTTTTGGGGGCCCGTTATGTGCTCACTTTTATTGATGACTTCTCCAGACGTACATGGGTGTACTTTCTTAAGTACAAGTCTGATGTCTTTGACTCCTTCAGGATTTTTAAGACATTTGTGGAGAAGCAATCTGGACTTTCTATTAGGAGGATACACACAGACAATGGGGGGGAGTATGTTAATTAGGCTTTTAGAGATTTTTGCACTGAGCATGGTTTACAGCATTAATTTACCATTCCTTACACCCCTTAGCAGAATGGTGTTGCTGAGAGAAAGAACAGAACCTTACGGGAGATGGCAAATTGTATGATACAGTCTCGAGCTATGAGTTCTTCATTTTGGGCTGAGGCAGTTAATTGTGCTAATCATATTCAGAATCAGATGCCTCATAAGGCATTGCGACATATGACTCCTGAGGAGGCTTGGACCCATGTCAAGCCTGATGTTTCTACATTCCGAGTTTTTGGTAGTGAGGTTTGGGTATTTATTCCTGATGCTCAGCGGAAAGCCATGGAGAGGAAGAGTTGACCACTCATATTTGTTGGCTACTGTGAGGATGTTAAGGCATACAGGTTGTTTGATCCTGATTCCAGAGAGGTCCTATTTCGGCAGGATGTCCAGTTTGATAAGTGCTATCCTTAGATGGATTCTCCATCCCCAGCTTCTCCCTCATTACCTACTCCTTCCTTTTCATCTCTTGAGGATTACTTATCTCTTGAGGATGATGTAGATGATGATCCACCATCTCCACCACCACCAGTTGCACTTTCTTTGCCGAGGTGGGCCCATGATACTATTGATGTAGCTGGTTCTTTGGCAGGTGATCCTTCAGATACTCGTCGCACTCGTGCTCAGACATCTGGTTCTAGTCTTTTGAGTCATGCCCTTTCAGATGATCCTCAAAAGTTTTCAGAGGCGATAGGACACCTTGAGTGGGATAGGGCCATGGATGAGGAGTATTCTTCTTTGATGAAGAATCATACTTGGGATCTTTGTCCTCTTCCTAAGGGAAGAAAGTTGGTTCAGTGCAAGTGGGTGTATCGTACCAAGTATGCTGTAGATGGTTCTATTGATAAGTATAAGGCCCATCTTGTTGCGAAGGGGTTTTCTCAGGTAGAGGGTATTGACTACTCTGAGACCTTTGCTCCTGTCGCCAAGATGAGTTCTATACGCTTGGTACTTTCACTTGCAGCTTCACAGGGATGGACAGTGTTTCAGATGGATGTGAAGAGTGCCTTCTTGCATGGAGATGTACATGAGGAGATCTATATGGAGTAGCCTCAGGGATTTGTGCAGGACACTTCTTTGGTTTGCAGACTTCGTCATTCGTTGTATGGTCTCAAACAAGCCCCCAGGGCTTGGTATGAGAAGATGGACTCTTTCCTGCTTTCCTCTCACTTCACCCGCTGTCATTCCAATTACACTGTGTATATTCAGTGTCAGGAGGGTGATCTTTTGATTCTAGTGCTATATGTAGATGAGCTCATCATTACAGGTAGCTCATCCTCCATGATTCAGAGTGTTCAGAGAGCCTTGATGGAGCAGTTTGAGATAACAGATCTTGGTCTCTTGCACTTCTTTCTAGGTCTACAGGTTATTCAGTCTTCGGATGGGATATCCATATTTCAGGAGAAGTATGCTCTTGATATACTTCTGCGATTTGGCATGCTTGATTGCAAGTCTGCCCCCACTCCATTTCAGTCAGGTGTTGTTTTGTCTTCCACTTGCTCTACTCCTTTAGTAGACCCCACTTTATACAGGCAGTTGGTTGGCAGGTTGTTGTACCTGACACATTCTCATCCTGATCTTTCCTTTGCGGTTGGCCTTGTCTCTCGGTTCTCCCATGATCCTCATGAGAGCCATTGGCAAGTAGCCAAACATATTTTGAGGTACATTCGGGGCACCACTCATTATGGCATTCACTACACTTCAGGATCCCCTCACATCATTGGCTTCACTGACTCCGATTGGGCTGGTGATGTCAATGATCAGAAGTCTACTTCTGGATTCGTTTTTTGCCTTGGTTCTGGTCCTATTACATGGTCTTGCAAGAAGCAGTCTGCTATTGCATTATCATCTACAGAGGCTGAGTACCGTGCAACAGTGTTAGCCAGTCAGGAGATTTTATGGCTTTGGTAGTCGATGACAGAGTTTGGGTTTCCTCCAGATTGTCCCACTACTCTTTGGTATGACAATCAGAGTGCCATTCATATTTCTTGCAACCCAGTGGAGCATCAGCGGACAAAGCACATTGAAATCCACATGCACTTCATCAGACAATTGATTCAGGATGGTTCTCTCATCTTGGAGTATATTCCTATAGAGGAGCAGGTTGCAGACATCTTCACTAAACCTTTGGCATCTCCGCGCTATCTTCAGTTGCGCTCCATGCTTGGGGTGAAGGAAGTTGTCCTTGGGGGGTCTCAGTGAGGCCTTCCTTCCTTCATGTTTTCTTTTCAGCATGTTTCTATATCTCTTTTTGGAGAGGAGTTTTTTCCCACTGGGTTTTCTCCTTTACTCCTCTTTATAGAGATTTTCTTGTATTAGGGTACCTGATCAGGCCTTGTTGCCGGGACCCTCTTTTGCATTGTAGTTCCTTTGCTTTCTTCTGCATTGTTTGTAGCTGCATTGTAGCTCATCTTAAGGGGGGGTGTTAGAGTAAAGTAATTAATTAACTTTACTCTCCTCTTAAGATTTCCCTTTATGCACATATTAGTCATTTAATAATTAATATTTAATTATTAAATGCACACACCTTAGGGTTAGGTTTTCCTTTTGGTGTTGATCTCCTTTATAAGGATTGATCTCTTGTATTATTCATATTCTTGATTCATTTTTCTCTGATAATACATTTTTTCACTTTGTCAGAGCCAAAACCCTTGTATTCATTCTCTCTCTTTCTCTGTGACAGGTTTCTTGCATGCAGGTTTCTTTGGGTTATGTGGATTTGTATTTCTCAAATCCTACAAAGATAAATTGTGCATGGAATTTGCTAACAATATGAAGAATGAATTTGAAATGTCCATGATTGGTAAGATGAGATTTTTCTTAGGTTTGCTGATTACTCAAACTCACAAAAGCATTTTTATCTATCAAACTAAGTATCTGAGTGAATTGTTGAAGAAGTTTGGTATTCAAACCGGTAAGTACTCCTATGGTGATAAGTGAGAAATTATCTATCAAGGATACTTCTACACTGGTAAATTCGACAAGGTATAAGTCTATGATTGGTGGTCTATTATATCTAACTCAGACTAGACCGAATATTATGAGTGCAGTAAGTATTATTTCAAGATATCAAATTAATCCTAAAGAAAATCATGAATGTGCAATAAAGAGGATATTTCGGTATTTGGAAGGAACAACAGAATATGGTTTATGGTATTCTAAAGATGATTATTTCACTTTATGTGCATATACTGACTCAGATTGGGAAGGAGATATTGATGACAAGAAGAGCACTTCTAGTGGAGCTTTCTTTCTTGGAAAGAAACTGGTTTCATGGATCCACAAAAAACAATCATGTATTTCTTTATCTACTGCAGAAGCTAATTATGTTGCAGCAACAACTAATTGCACTCAAGTCTTGTGGACGAAGCAAATGTTGAAGGATATTACGGCAAATTATAGTGAACTGGTAGTTATCTACTATGATAACTCTGTAGCTATTGACATGTCTAAGAATCTGGTATTTCACTTTAAGACTAAGCATATATCAATAAAGTATAACTTTTTGAAGGACAAGGTAGAAGCAAAGCAAGTCAAATTGGTTTATGTGAACACTAAAGAACATATTGCAGATATATTCACTAAATCATTATCTAAGGAATCATTTGAGTATTTGAGAGATAGGTTAGGGGTTTCTGTCCCTCCAGAAGAGACTTGATTGATGCAGTTTGTCATTAGTTTGACATGCATTATCAGAGATATTATTTATTTTGGTACTAATGAGTGGTGCTACTACTCAGGGGGAGTAGTCAGCTTTCAGATTTAGAGGTTTATATTCTTGCATTGATATTTTTGTTAGATTTATGGCATTAATGTCAAAGGGGGAGAGATATTGATGTGAAAAATAAGAAAAGGAGTTGTATACATTAGGGGGAGAATTATTGATATTCGGGAGATTTTTGGTTGTCTTCCATTGGGGGAGACTTGTTTGGCATTTTCTTGGTACTTAGATGTTTTTCTCATCTAGTGTTGCCATCAATGCCAAAGGGGGAGATTATTGGCATTATTGGATGAATTGATTATGTGTTGCATTGATGTTTTATCATTGATGTCAACACTATCTGTTATGGTTAGTTACTGACAAACAAATTTTGGTTACCGGTAGAAGATCTAGTGTTACCGACATAAGAGACTATCTGTTGGACACTTCCGACATGTTTGGATCTATGGAATATGTTTAGTTACATGTGGTACATTCTTCTGGAGCATGTTTTGGTCAGTTGGTATTGACTTGGTAATCGGATGCTATCATACACTCTGGTAAACCTTTACTGACATTGGTTTAAGGCTTTACTGGCAGAGCTTTCACTTAGGAATCTTGACAGGATGCATAATTGGTGTTGGTGCGACTTCTAGATGGATTTCATGATGTTGAAGATGTTATTTGATCATGCTTTAACTTCTTGAAGACATTTCTTTGGCATGGTGGAACCATAATAGGTTAGGTACCTATCTAGTTTATGGACCAGTATCATGTTAACGTGTACTCTACATGTTACCAGGATGTTTCGAGATGATTTATGGATTTGTTATTGTTGTTTTGGTCTTAAGCCGACATGGCATATCAATGTAATATGAATTTATGTAATGATCTTATTGTAATATCTTTTAGGTGGCCGACCTAATTGGTTTAGGCCTTAGGGTTTGTATAACATGATGTAAGATCTCATTGTACATCATGGCATGTATGGTATGGGAATGGAGTAAGTGTTTGTGGTCTTGGAATGCAATAGCATATGCGAAGGAGATTTGGTCGATCATAGGTGATCAAATTGGGATTAAGGAAGAGGTCAAAGGCCTCTGGTCTTGAGCTTAACCGAGATTGTAATTAGGCATGGTAGATGTTATTTCTGATAGTTCACTCTATTGGATTGTAGTCCATTTATCTTGAGATGGTTGTTACCTCTCTATAGTCAGTGAGACTCTTTTGTAATTAGTAGTACACTCTAGGAAGTGTGCCTTCCTGCATGTGTAGGCCCCTCATTGTATCACATACTTTCTGTAGAAGTATCATCTGACTGGGGGTAGGCTTCCCACTGTGGTTTTTCCCTTTCCGGGTTTTCCATCTACAAATCATGGTGTTATGTGGTATGGTTTCTTTGCATTGATTATCTATTTAATTGTTAAGTTGTATTGTTTACCAGTATCTGTTCCTACCAGCATCTGTATGTGCTTCACTAGTACTTGATATGTTTAAAGGTTATTAAGTGGATTAAAAGTTATAATCTGTTAACAATTGATTCACCCCCCCTCTCAGTTGTTCACCAGTTATCTTAACAATGCTAAGGTGTAATTTATGAATCTCCTGCTTGAGAGTGGTGGGTTGATGGATTGGGCAATTGAAGGAAGGATTGGCTAGCATATCATTGATGCATGACAATGCTACCTAGGGGTATGCATATATTTTGAGTGGTAGCTATGGTGGTGGGCATGGATAAATAGTGACATAGGTGGGTGTATGAGAAGTTTGTGGGTGAGGTTGACTAATTGGAGGAAGGGAAATGGTATCTTGGGTGATGATTTATGAAGTGTATTGTGAAGAATGTACAATAAACTGACCTGCTAGTTGATGAGTGGAAACTCCTTATGCTTGCAACGTATCTTGGGAGAAGTTAAAAGTGGTTGATTGGGAAATTTGGATTGAATGGTGGGTGTGTGAGGATTGGGATAGTGTGGTAGATGGTTCAGAAGTGGGGTGAGAGGCAAAATCATGTTGTGCATTCAGACTCTGGATGATGGAAGCAGCAGGTGGTGGGACAATGATAGATGAAGAGGGAAGAATCATAAGTAGTTGGTAGGAGATGATAGATGCAGTGTAAGTAGGCCATGTCAAGGGCATACCAAATTGGAATGGAGTGCTTGAGGATAATGAGAGACTATGAGTCACATTCTATATGGATTTTTGTGAGGCAGGGTGTGATAAGGCACCGACAATAATCCATGGGGGCTTCAATAGGTAGGAAATATTATATCACATGTGTTCATATTGGGGGTTTGAATATTTAAAAAATAAACAACAATATATTGCCTATTTGGTGAAAATGTGGGGGTTTTTAATTCAGGCTATGAAAAAATACAATATCTAGTGAAAATAGGGGGTTTTTAATTCAGGCTATGTATTGGGAGAGGGTGACAAAAAAGTAGTTTAGGGCAATATTTTTTGAAAATAGGGGGATTATCTAATATGTTATGAACACACGTAATGTAACCTACATTCACTAAGTGAAATCCCCATGCAATAACCAAAGGTAGACACAGTTGTTGCGAAGTGGTGTGGAAAATGAGATGTGTGCCTCTAGGTTGGGCATGTTGGCAAGTGACATTGCATAACTATTCAGGTATTGTCATTGATGGAAACCCAAGTTATTGATCCCATCCACATTGCATGATTTTTTTTTTTATCAAAAGTCAGATTGGTGATTTGGTTAAGTCCAACAAGCTAGAACAGAGCATCTGAAAGTCTTTAGTATTTTGGTCCGAATTCCTCTCAGGCTAATATTTTATGTTGTGGATCTAAACGAAGGTAGATAGATGTATGGACTACCATTATTCTAGATTTTTGGTCTCCCATGATAATTGGTATGCAAGTTAGAAGCCTCCCAGTACCAGTTTTTGGCCTACTAGTGAGTATCAAGTGGACTTGTGTAGTTGATCATTGTGCGGAATTGTTGGAGCAATTTTGGTGATTGATTTTGTGTTCTAGGGAGTTTGGTTGACATTTGGGGAAGTGTGTGGACAATTATTTTTGGTCCACATAAGCATTGGAGTTTGAATTCAGCTGACAAGGTGTACACGTTTCAATAATGTGTTGTCTTGATAAGCCAACTAGAAATGGATATGATTTCTTGTTGTGGATATATAAGGGTGATTGTTTTGCTAATTTTGGATGTGTGGAAGGTGTTAGTGATCAATTGTGCATAATTTCATGTGTGCAGGTTAGAGATTGGTGCTCCATATTATAGCAAAATAATGTAATAGAGTAGTATAAGATGAAGTGTGAGCATAGTATGAAATCTATGTAATGAGATTAACCAGAGTTGTACTTTGGCATTTGTAGGTGTTGTTAATTAGTTCAAATAATCTATAATATTTTTATTTGAGTTGTAGGAGGTGAGTCTCTCTCTTTTCAGAAATGAGCTCTAGGCAGTGCACTTGAATGCATGTGCATTCCCCAATTGTAATATTTTTATACTGCAGAGTATACTTATATTGTGGGTTCACCCCCACCATGGTTTTTTCCTTAATCGGGTTTCCACATACAAAAATACTGGTGTTATGGCATTGTGGTTATTTGTATTACGTTCTTACATCTTTCTTTTGTTAATATGTATTAAGTGGTTGAAAGAATAGTTTAATAAAGTTAAAGATCATAGAACATTGATTCACCCCCCCACCCTCTCAGTGTTCCTTGATTCCAACAATTGGTATCAGATCTTGGTTCCTCAGAAAAAGTCTAACAACTTGAGGAAGATTTAGGAGGGTGATGCAATGGTTTTGGTATTCTTCATCAACAACTCCTATTTTCACTAGATGATCTTGATCTATCTAAAGTTGGGGTCCAGGAGTTGCAGGTGGACCTTAAGGATGCTGAAAATTTTATTCTATCATTGAAAAATAAAGTAAACAAATATAGGAAAAAGAGAAAGGTACTTTATGGTCAACTAAAATAGAAAGAACACAATAGCATGGAAGATGGTCACCTAAGTCTAGCCTAGAAGGAGAAGACAAAATAATATGAGAAGCTTGCAAAAGAAAATGCAACCCTCAAACATGAGATGAAATCTATGGTGATAATATTGACCAAGGAGATTGAAGGAAGCAAGAAGAGTGAAGAGAATCTTACTCAGTCCTTGAAAGATAGATCAGATGAATGTTGCAAACTTGATCATGATATTAGCCAACAAAAGATTGATCTACAAGAATCCAAACACCATGAGGAAGAGATTGAAAGACAAATTGTCATTATTAGGGATGAACTTGTGACTGCAAATGAGTACAAGGAGAAGTTTAATATTAGCTCAGCTAAGCTTGATGTAATGCTTGAAAGATAGAAAATTGTAGATGACAAGCAAGGTCTTGGATTTGAGAAAGGTGAAAGCTCCGGATTTGGTCAAAGCAATCCCAAATTAGCCAATTAGAAGAACAAACATAGAAAGTATCTGATAAGACAACCTAATTCTCAAAATTTGAAAGGTAATTTATTTGTTTGCAATAAATCTAGTCACAAATCTATTTGTAGACGTATAAAAATGACCATATTCCTAAATGAATATTTTATGTTCATTTCTCTATTTGATTAAATCCAATTTAATTAAATTATCCACATTCTTCTATTTTATTAAGTAAATTAATCAATTTATTTAAGTAAAATTCACTATACCCATTTAATGAATAAATCATTTTATTCATTTAAATCCCCCCTATCCACTTTTAATTAAATTCAAATTTAATTAAATAGTTATCCTAAAATTGAATAAATCTAATTTATTTAATTTCCCCAAATTGCAACTAAATTGAATTAAATCATTTAATTCAATTAAATCCTATTATCCCTCCATCCACTTGCAAAATCCTAAACCCCTTTCTAATCCCTTCTAGACTCTTCTAATCGCTTCTAATTAGCCTAACCCATCATTCTAAACTTTGTCACATCCCTAAGCAAAGGGAAGTCACTTCTCAAACCTCAAAGTCTTTGATAACCATTAAAGGCTTCCAACCTTCAACCACTTAATTCCTCAAAGTCTTTGATAGCCATTAAAGGCTTCCAACCTTCAACCACTTAATCCCCCAAAGTCTTCAATAACCATTAATGGTTAACTCAAACCCTCTTACATGGTTAAAGAATTTGTTTTAACTCAACCTTCACCCAACCCAAGGGTCTCATCAGGCCTTTAATGCTTTGACCATGATTATCTCTTAATCATTTGCACAAAGGTTTATCCTTGGATTAACTCTTAATCCATTGGGTAAACCTAACTTAAGCTTGACCCTTACCCTCTAGATAACCATGAGGTCTTCTCAGCCATTTAATGCCTCCAACCCCTTCTCTCAACCCAACCCTATGTTGACACTTGTCACCATTTCATTGGTGCAACTTGCAAACATGGATCCCCAACTTTCAAACTCAACCCTTGATTGAATCTTTCAATCCTGACCATCCATTGCCCTATTTTTGCTATAAATAGAGCTCTCATTCCTCCATTTTAAATCATCCTTCAAATTTGTAGTATCACACTTATGCTCAAATACATTCAAGCTTTCATATCATTTTTATGCTCATCATTTTAGCCTCTCTTTTAAATAAGAATTAATCTAAATATGCTAATTTAGAGTATGTTCCTTATCATTAGCTTAAATCATAGACTAATATAGTATGTTAGGATAGTTTGTTTACTAACCTTGTCATCTTATAGTTAGTTTATTGCATTTCTAGAATCATGTATAACTTAGGATGCATTTCATTCTAAAAATCTATCAAAACATCCCTCGTTCTTGCATTTGCCATCCCTAAACCATTTTGCTCAGTGATCTAAGAGCAAAAACATTGGTTTGAGGGACATTGTAAGATAGAGAACCATGAGACCCACCTTGGGAAGCTGAGTAATACTTCATTACTCCATAGCTTGCACCAAGAAGTCCTGTGTGTGTGTGTGGACAAATCATTTGGCAATATTTTCACATATTGAGTTTTATCGACCCACTTTTCCCGCATACATTTCTGGTGCCCACCGTGGGGACCTACCCCATATATCAAATCGGTTTTTAAAATTAACCACTTTTGCAGGTCCGCGGGAAACAGGAATCGGCGCGTGGAAAATATTCCCTAGCGCATGTTAACAGTCTAGCGCGTCCCGCCTACTGTTTAGCGCGTGGAGTCTCTACTATAGTGCGTAACGTCCTTCCTTTAGCGCATAGCCTCGACTAATTTTTTTTCTGTAGGTCTCAACGCAAAAGAAAACTAGAGCAACGCTTTTGGCGTACAGAGTAGCGCATTCAGCAAATAGTGTAGCGCGTTGGTACTTAATTTTAGCGCATCGATGGTATATTATAGCGCATAAAGTCTGTTATGTAGCGCATTGAAGACAGAAACAAAAATTGTAACCGAAAATTAAATTTTAGACTTGTTGAAGTCCACAAAATCCTTTGTTTTTCTAACTAATGTGGTGGTATTTTGTAGGATTTCTGACATTTTATTGCAGGGAGGAGCTTAGTGTTCTTTTTTTTAGAAATATAAAATTGTTTAAATTTTACTAGCTTGTTCAAGTTAGTTAAAATTTAAAGTCTTTTTAATTCTAATTAAATAAAATTGAACTCACCTTATTTGGGCTATAAAACGAACCACAAAAATAATCTTTTCATGCTTTTCTTAGGAGGGCAAAAATTTTCATTTTGGGCTTTAAAAGGAACAAGTAGAATTTTTAGTTTTCCAAACAAAGGGATTTAAAACAAAATTCACCATCCTTTGGTGCATAAAAGGATTCACTTCAAATTTTTGCAAAGTAAAAGAATCACATATGTCTAGAGTCATTTGCAACTAAAGAGGGAAGATCTTCCCCTTTTGATCGATTTCTTTTGTTGACAAAACATCGAATTTATTTTGTTGACCAAATTCCTTTTCATAGATCAGAAAATCATTACTTTAAAAGGATAACATCAACACTATGTTTTCATGGAGCAACATCTCCATATAGATTTTAGCAAATCACTGAATTGAAAGGCTAAAAAGAACCAACTTGATGGCTTTGTCTCGAAAGTGGAAGGAATATGCTCTCCCCTTAACTGGGTGATCAAAAATCCAGACCACTCTTACAGCTTTTTGTACTTCAAGCATTTACATCCTTTAGCAGGCATGCCTTCCCGAGGAGTTGGAATCAACTCTTAAAGCCGTTTATGACCGGTGTGAAGGGAACGACCTAAGTGGGGAACGACTTTGATGCCAAGAATTCCAACCCACTATAATCAAACGTGGAAAGTGACGAAAGTCCTTTTCAACGGTTGCGCGAAGTGATTAGTCTTCCCCTAGTATCCTTGAGATACGTAAAGCCTTTGTTCTAAAGGTTGGGAAGCCTTCTGAGGGAGTTTATCACTGACGACTGAACGGGAAGCCTAATTACGAACCATAGAAATAGAAGTTTTGAACCAAGTTAGTAAACCAGACATTTATAACATCATAGTGCAAGGGCGGGGAAGAATCCACCCCCAAGATTACTCACCATATATCTCCCAAGATAACTATTCAACTGTGAAGCGATTCACTTTGAGTTAATTTTTGGTAAAAGGCAAAAAAATGGGCGCTCTCTAGGGGGTGACACAGCTATTTGAGCTGATGGAGTATCGACACTAGTGGGCTATGATGTTATTTATGACCCTTGACTAAAGAGTCTTTCTGAAGTGTATTATTTGTATCCAAACCTGTTAAAACATTGGGGATTTAAATACATCCTCGCAGAACATACACTTTTTGTTAGAATAGACAAAATGGTTGTACTTTTTGTGCCGTGCTTACATTTATTACTTCAGAAAATCATCCATCAAACTTGAAAAATTCACAACAAAAATTCAAAATTCACAAAAACCAAACCAAAGGAAAAAAATCAGGGTAGTTTAGCACATAAGAACAACTTATTAGCGCGTGGAGTACTTTTGTTAGCGCATTCAAACCTCAAGTTAGCGCGTCGGTTCCAAATAGTAGCATTTTATTCCAAGACAAATCAGTGTTGAAACATTTTAGCGCATCAGAAAAATAGTCTAGTGCGTGGAAGCAACAACTTAGCGCGTGGAAACCAAAAATTAGCGCATAAAGTCCAACAGTTAGCGCGTGACAGACCCAGGATAGCGCATAGGTTTTTCAACTGTTAGACAACAATTTTTTAGACAGTCAAAACTTTAGTGCATGTCTGGGGGCAGCCTAGCGCGTGTGGTTATTATTTTAGCGCATAAAGGCATTTCAGTAGCGCATGTAGTCTCTGTTCTAGCGCGTGATCCAAAACAGAAAAACAGAGAGCCAAACCGGAAATTTTTTTGAAATTTTCAAAAACATTTTTTAAGCCTTTTTTCCATCAACATCATCTTTCATCAAAACAGAGTGACAAACAAACCATTAAAACTATTTCTTGCGTTAAATTTGTGTCAAAACAAATGTTGTCAGAATCCGAAACGAATCACGCCATAAAGGATGTCTCTCCTATCATAATCCAAAAATTTCATCATCAGTATCAATAGAATCCCTTACCATCTTACGGATTTTTATCTCAAAACACTTGTTTAAAATTTTCAAATTGTCAAATCAAGTTTCCATATCGAGAAACTTTTATCCATATCATTTAACACACTTTGTCGTGAAGGGGCATCTAAACCTTCACTCTGATAGAGTAAGATTTGAAATTTTTCAAAAACAAGAATCAACTGAATCCAAACCAATCAAAGGAAACCATTGATTACTCATGCATGACTAATCCTCATATTCTGAGAAGAAAGAACCTTTATCGTAACATCATGTTGAAGAAACAACAACCTAGTTTTTCCAAATTCATCAAGAGAAACAAGTTCTTATACATCAATTGTCAACTATTCAAATCTCATCGGGTATTCCTACATCACGTCAAACGTTATATCCAAAACAAATCTAGCGAATTTGACAAGGAACCCTTGAAAACAAGAGCATACTGTCAAAAGTCTTCTTTTAATCAAACCATAAACCGCAGTGGAAAAATCAATCCAGCATTCTTGTCCGACGACTGTATCACTTATAGCACATCTCGATCAGAGCCACTCACCCGTGAACAACATATCAACGAGACTTTTGTCCCTTTCATCACTGAGAGTTTCTACTAAAATGCCTGTTACTCGCTCTCAAAACAACAAACAAAGCGAGACACACGCTGAGTCTAGCATGAACCGAAGATTGTCAAATCCTTTTGAAGTTCCACCCTTAGAAGAACCTAAAATTACTGAAGCACTTCTTCAGGAATGTTAGGAAAACCCTTCATTCCAAAAGCTTGTAGAAAGGCTCATGGAAAATGACAAGGAAAAATATCTGCTCATGCTTACAAGTAAAGGCATTAAACTTCCTGAAGATTTAGACTCAAACATCTTTAAAACTGGATCTCAACAATATGCATATCATGAACAACAAAGAGAAGAAGAAACTCGTAACTTTGAACAACACATACCTGAGCAACACATTCCAGAACAACGCATACCAGAAATGCGTATACTCGAACTAGAAACACCAGAGCAACATATACCATTTACCACACCTTTTCAGCTGAGAACAAATACAAGGGAAGAACTTTTCCCTCGACAAGAAAGTATACCTTTAGCTGCCCTTACTTAACAAATGAAAATGTTGCAAAGGCAAATACAGGATATGCAACAAGGGACAACAGTACGGTACTCTTTGAACGAAATTTATTTTTATCCATTTGACAGAAGATTGAACATGGTGCCTTTTCCTCCAAACTCAGACGTTCCCAAATTTGATAAATATGATGGGAAAAGTGATCCCCGAGATCATGTTCGAGAATTTTGCACACTAAGCCTTGAATTTGCTCATAATGACACCTATTTGATGAGGTTATTCCCCAGAAGCTTGGGAGGGCAAACCATGGAATGGTTATCCAAAATTATGTCGCCTGTTAGCTCATTTGATGAATTGGTTAACAAATTCATAACCCAATATTCCTATAACATCCAACATGCCATAACCATGCTAGATGTTTGCAACACGAAACAAAAGAACAACAAAACATTCATGGTGTTCCTTCAACGCTGGCGACGCATGGTCTCCAGATATCCTCAAGATATTCCCGAAAAGGAGAAAATGGAAATCTTCATCGATAACTTGAATAGTGAAATGAGTTACAGACTAAAACTTTAATGCATACTATCTTTCGCTAAATTGATTGAAAATGGCATTCAAGTAGAGGAAGCTTGTGTCAAAAAGGGAACACTCAAATTTTACAAGGAAGGAACCAACTCATCAAACTACAATAACCAGAACAACACCAACCTTGACAAATCTCGATTTTGGACTCGAAAAAAGAACGAAGGCAACAATGAAACACATGATCCCAAATCTAAACAACCAGTGCTTGCATTATCTAGAAATCCTCAAAACACGAAAAATCCTAAAAATGCTAATCCAAATGCTAACACATATGCGCAAAACATCGATCAAGGACAACTCAACACAAACAACACCAACGATACTCAAAGCAAAAACATGAATCCAGGACCCAACAACAATTTACGCAACAACACGAACAATTTCCAAAAGCGTATCTTCACACCACTGGGACAATCACTAGAATCAGCATTCAGAGAACTTTTGGCAAACAAAATTCTTTCTTTGCCTCCAATCAGCAACTATGAACCCCCAATCAAACCACCTTGGTGGAATGATTCACACTATTGTGATTTCCATCGCAATAAGGGTCATAGGACAAACGAGTGCATGAGATTGAAACACCTGGTGCAAGATATGATTGATCGAGGTGACTTAACAATAGATGGTCTCAAAACAAATGGTGATCATGGAGCCTTTAAAAATCCTCTTCCAAATTACAACAAAGATGGAGCTTCAACCTCGAACGATACACGCGGAGCTCGTATCAACCATGTCTACAACAACACCATCAATCACATATCAGTTGAAGATCATCAAGTAAATGTCATCACCATCCGAGATCAGCGTGATCATGAATCTATCAATGTGTAAAGCGGAAAATCGCGATCGAACCCTAGTTGCTCTCCCCTCTTCCAACTCCAAGGAGAGAGAAGGGAGATTCACTAGGGTTGATGGTTTTCACTTAGGGGAGAGAATTTACATTCAAAAGAGGGGTTGAAACCCACAAGATCCAATCCCATGCAATGCAAGATTGGATGCTAAATGAGTTTCAAGGGTTATGACAGCAAGGCTACCCTCTTTTGTAAAGAATGTGCATAGAAGAATTAAGCTAGGAATGCATAGAAAGTGAGAAAGATTCGCTTATAAATTGAGATAGGAATACAGTATGAAGCTGTGGACCTGGAATTAGCAGTAAAATGTCGATACGGCACTGTCCTGCAAATTTGAGTGAAAGTTGCCGGGACGATGGCGCCCGAGCGTCACGGTCCTCCGAAAAATCCACGAAACGAAGGGGGATCTGTTCGTCTCTACACAAGGATTCCAGATCTTCAATTTCAGCCGCGTACCTGCAACCTACACACAGAAAAGCGAAGACGATTGGGGGGTTAGGGATTAGGGGTTTGCCTTTAGGTCAAACCCCGGTTTTGGAATTAACCAAGAAATGAGCAATGCTGTAACTGTAAATGTCTGTAATGTAAAACAAGTACTAATACCTTGTTGTAAGGATGTTTGTATCCTTATGTGCGAAGGTATAGATGTTGTATGTTGTATGTTGTAGTAGTATGTAATAAGTGATCTCCTCTTCAATGGTTGAATCCTTGTCTTGAATGCAACACTTAGCCTTGAATGGAGACTTGAAATGATCAATTGCTTGAAGGAATGCTTGAATGCTTGAATGCTTGAGTATAGTTTCCATGCTTGTACACATATGACCTTCTCTTTTTTTTTTTTACCCAAATGGGAGAGGAAAATGTAGTTTATATACTTGCCAATTAGGGTTAAAAGACTGATTTTTCCGACCTTAGGCCGACCAGGAAATGTTATTTCCAATTTGCAAACAAAAAGACCCGAAGTCCCATAGGAGACCGGGCCCAAAATAGGGCCAGGGACCAGGGCGCTAGGCGCCATGGTCCTGGGGGACTAGGGCGCTGGGCACCCTGGTCTTGAAGGACCAGGGCGCTCTGGTCCCACCTCCCGGGACAGCAGGGTGCAAAGGAGGTTCAGGCCAGGGTGCTTGAAAATGCAGTTTTTGGTGTCGTGGACAAGTTTCGAGGTCTCCATTCAGGTTCCGTGTTGCGTCGCCATCGTGAAGACCAAAATGCAGTCGAAATTGCAAGTGTCGCAATTTTAGGACGCTACATTTAGCCCCCACTTTAGCGGGAGTATGTATGCTCATACTTCGTGTAAAGTACAAGGAAACAATATTGAAAGACTTTCACCACATCAAGGAGGCAAGACACACCAAGCCCCCAGTGGACTAAGGATCTTACGACTTCGATTGACAAAGTAAAAGGGAAGATCACGAGGGAGAACCATGACTGTCAGTAGTAAGGTTCCCTCACTATGAGTCATGCAAGAGAAATACCGAAAATTTTCAAGGCAAAGCTAAGTTCGCCAAGAAATTTTCAAGTATCCTGAAGGGATAGACAGGGTGTATGCCCCCCTACGTTAAAGCGATCGCACATGCCTCAATGGGGGTGATTGTTTTAACGTAGTGATACATAAGAAATGAGAAAGGAAAGGAGCACGTTATCGCAAGGATTTAGCCCCCAAGTGTGAGATAAACCCAAGGATAATAGACACAAAACACAAAGCACGAGGTGACTTCGCTTTCCTTGGGGTCAGTATGCTGTATGATAATTCATGTATATCATATGTATGTATGCATAATTGTTCTTCATTCCCCAATCAAGGAAGGTCACCTAGAAGAAGGGAACACATGTGTCTTTTGAGTCAACATGAGAGAGACCAAAAGAGATCTCAATGCTTTGCATCGTCCTCAAGTAGACAACACCAAGGACAACAAATAGAAGAATGAGAATAACGTATAGAAGAAGTAACACAAGAGAGGAGGAGAGAATCTGCTATGCTAATGTAACTAGTCTAGCACGTCATCTACCCCCCGATCTTGCTGATCAATGTTTCGGGAAGGCAAGGAACACGCTAGAGGAGGAACAATCAACACAACAGATGGAGCTATCACAAGATCCAAACAAGGGCTATGTTCATGTTCCAAGCCACGTTGTTCTTGTCTAGGAGCTAGGATAAGTGCTTTAGAAAATTCATTAGATAAATGGTTATCAATATCAACAAGTTCATATTCACTATCAAAAGCAAGAGAAGTAACATTTTCATCATGAATAACATTTTCATCTATAGCATCATCAAAATTTATAAAAATAGGGTCTTTAATTCGCACAGGATCAAGACCATCATGCATCTTATGTTTTGGAGATTTTGGAGAAAATGGAATAATGCTTGTTGAAGGTGTTTTTGGAGATTGCAAAGTTTGAGAAGCAGCTGCTTGAGCTCTAAGACGACGCTTTCATCGGCGTTCACGTGCAGAACGATTTCGTCTAGTCTTAGTAGGAAGTGAAGAAGATTGAGGAGGAGGAATGTTCTCATCCTTATCACTTGGGTGTTTAGGTTGTGGTCTCTTAGGCTGGATAATTGGAGAAGAAGAAGGTCTCTTCTCTCTATAAAAAGGAGGAGGAGGAACTGCTCCATATAAAGGAGGAATTTTTGGTTTAGGAAGGAGACCAAGTCCATCATGACGAGGAGGGATAGGTCTACTTTTAGGAAGTTTATTAGATATAGACATAGTCACATCCATGGGAATGGGTTGGGAATCTTCTTGAGGAAAGACATTAGTTTTATCTTTCAAAGGAAGAACTTCCTTCTCAAGAATGATAGGAATATCAAGTTTGGGTGTTCTAGGTTCACTTAGAGATAGGATCATATCTGTTTTCCACTTTTGATAAGATTTGAAAAGATGATCACTTCGCGGAGGAAGAGATTGGAATTGTTTAGGCCAAAAATAATCAATAGGAACACTAGAGGTTCTTTCAGCTGGTTTAAAGAGACTATGATTGATAGTAACAACTTCACCATTATGGGGAAATTTCAAACACTTGTGAATAGGAGAAGCAATAGCTTTCATGGAAGATAGCCAAGGATAGCCAAGCTTCACACGAAATTGTTCGGAAGATGGAATAATAGCAAAGTTCACATCAAGGGATTTGTTATGGACCTCAATAGGTAATGTAATAGAACCAATTGCAGGAGAAGAAAATGCATCAAATAGTTTCACAACCACATTTGTTTCATCATAGATAACTTGATTCAATTGCAAAGTAAAAAGGAATTCTTCAGTAATGACATTAACCATGCAAGAAGGATCAATAAGCACTCCACGACAAGGTGTATTTTTGACTTTTGCAACTATATATAAAGGACCATCAGGTGCCCTGATAGTTTCACTGAAATCAAATGTGATGGAAGGTTCTTTAGGGATTCCTTGCTGCTCTACAAAGTTAATCACATTAGGAGTCATAGACACAAGATCATCAGGTGAGACAGAGGAATCAGTAGTATCAATCGCATTAGAGGTATGAGAAGGTAATGGATCAGTAAAAATCTGAAGATTTTGGTTAGGAGGAGCTACAAATTTGTTGCCTTTATCATTCAAACCAGAAACAGAGATAGTATTATTATCAATCAAATCTTGAATTTTCCCCTTTAAAGCAAAACATTTTTCAGTATCATGCCCAGGTTGACGATGAAATTGACAAAAAGATTTGTTATCAAAATAGGGTGAATTAATCTTTGCAGGATCAATTTGCCTTATAGGAGGAAGAGTAAGCACATTTTGTTCCAATAACTTATTCATAATACTATGCAATGATTCATTCAAAGGAGTATACTTTCTTTCTTTCTTGAAAAATTTAGAAATAGGAGGCACACCTGATGCTGCATTCACATTGTTGTTGATGATGTTTTCATTGAATTTGATGGAATCTCTGTTCAGTTTAAACTTCCCAAATGGTTGTTGACTGCTATCACCCTTATCACTCGGAGCCATAGGATGTGATTGTTCCATTTGACTCACAGTTAGTTGATAATTGTGAAGAGTTGCACACAACTGTTGGAAAGAAGCAAACTCAGAAAATAGAAGTTTGTCTCGAATATCTTTTTGTAAATTAGAAATAAAGATTCTTTGAATATCATTGTCAGGCACTGGAAAGGAAATTTGAGCATACAAATGCTTATATCTACCAATGAAATCAGTCACTTTTTCTTTAACACCTTGTTTACAATGCATTAAATCAATCAAAGTAACTTTAGGACTTATATTATTTTGAAATTATTGAATGAAAGCATTTGCAAGTTGTTCGAAAGAAGTAATAGAATAGGAAGGCAACGAGCAATACCATTGTAGGGCTTTGTCTCTTAATGTTCTAGTAAACAGTTTTGCAAGCAACCTTTGGTCATAAGCAAAATCAGTACATATTGTTTGAAAGGTCTTAACATGTGTTAGAGGATCACCCTTACCATTATAAAGCTCCAAATGCGGGATTTCAACATGTTTAGGGGGGATAGCTCGAACAATGTCAAGAGAAAGTGGGCTCGCAACGTCAAATGTGGGCACACTAAACTTAGATTGATTCATAGAGGCAATTTGTTGCTGTAAAGAAGAGACAGTTTGTGCAAGATTGTTAATGGTCGCTTCAGTCGAAGAGTTCATATTGGACGTGTTAGATTGTGATGGAGGTGTTATGTTATTGAAAGAAGGTAGAGAGTAAGGTGGTGGGACACTATGATAGTTAGTCATAGGAGATGATTGGACAGGAGGAACACTACAAGGAGGAATGCAATGATTGAATGAATTGCCCCGTTGCATCATGTTCATTTGTGGAGATGTAATAGGAACACTCATTGAAGGGACGAATGAAGAAATCAGATTGAATGAAGGAAGAGGGTTAATTGAAGAGGAAGGATTGCCCCCATGACTGGTGATCATAGGAGGAATGTCTTGTGTAGAAGTAGCCATTATGTTTCATGTAAAGGTAGGTATGCTAGCAATAGAAGTCATCAAAGGAATAGAATGATTGACTTGAGTAGGAGGTTGTGTATAACCCAAAGTTTCAGCACAACTCTTCATAGGCATCACATTCAAATCCACAATGTGTGCAATACCACACAAAATATCAATTCCATTCTTATCACTTTGAAGCATACGTTTTAGACCCTCAATTAAAGGAAGAGCTTGACTATCAGGGTATTCTTGAGACATCCATTGTCGAAAATCGTCAAATTGGTTATCCAATTTCGAAAGTTGTTCTTTAGAAACCTCATGGAGAGCTTCTTCATCATTAGGAGGATTAGAGGAATTACCCATGTCCTCGTTAAAAAGGCTATTCAAATTAGGTTCCATCTCCTCAGTAGTTAAACCTCGGAAAGACTTAATTCTACGGCTTCGTCTAACGGGAATAGTGTAAGTAGGGCTTATTGTTGTAAAACTCATGCACTAGAGAGAGAGAGAAAATTTTGAATTTAGAGGTAGCAATTTTCAGTAAAATCAGCCAATCTTCTGGATTTAAGCTGTTAAATATAATCAGGACAATCTCTTGAAATTTTAGAAAAAATGTCAGGGACCGTGGCGCTTCGGAGTGCACACGGTCCTGACAACTTTTTTCAAAATTTGCAGGGATGAAAGTTATGATGATTTTAGAGCTAATCTGAAAAAATTGAGTGGTTTTACGATCTGTAGATAGGCCAAATTAAAGTTGCAATCTCGAAATTGAACCCTACCAAGATTGTCGAAAAATGCAAAAATTTGAATTTTGAAAAAGAGAGGGAAACTGAAATTTTGAATTTTATGATTTTAGAGGGAATACCGAAAGCAATGCAAGTTTTGAAATTCAAAAGTTGACTCAATTTCACGCAAAATTCAATTTTGAAAGCGGAAATTGAAGTTGTTGTAATTAAGCACTTAATTTCAAAAGTCACAAATTGCAAGAATTTAAATAAAGCACTGAAATTTTTAATGAATGCAAACACACTTTTCAAATTTAGGACAGTAAGAACACAATTTTGACACAAAATTTCAGTTTCAATGATTTTTGAATGATTAGAAGCGTTAATCCAAGCAATCCCTAGACCAACTTTGACTTTAATTTTGAAAGTGTTATAATTGATAAAACCAGCCAAAATTCTGGATTTTAGCAGGAAAATACAGTAAGATCTAGCTCCTGAAATTTCGGAGAAAATGTTGGGGACGATGGCGCTCGGAGTGCACACGGTCCTCGCAACTTTTTTCCAAATTTTCAGGGATGAAAGATATTGTGATTTTATTGTGGAATCCAAAGTTACAGCTGATTTGGAGATGTTTTGATCAGTGAAATTGTCGGACAAAGGTTGAATCAAGAGGGTTTCAAAAATTAGGGTTTTGACACTTAACCACTTAATTTTCAAAATTAAAGCATAGATATGAATTGATAATTTGTAATAGAAGGGTAGATCTGAAACAAGCATTAACATTTAGACATTTCACAAGCTTAATTAGTAAAAAGAAAATTTAGGGTTTTTATGCAATTAACCTCTAAAATTTTGCAAAAGATCAACATGGAAATGTAATCAAGGAATCCAATTTTCAGATCTAACCATGAATAATCAGAAAGGATGATTCACGTTGGGTTCACCAAAATGTAAAGCGGAAAATCGCGATCGAACCCTAGTTGCTCTCCCCTCTTCCAACTCCAAGGAGAGAGAAGGGAGATTCACTAGGGTTGATGGTTTTCACTTAGGGGAGAGACTTTACATTCAAAAGAGGGGTTGAAACCCACAAGATCCAATCCCATGCAATGCAAGATTGGATGCTAAATGAGTTTCAAGGGTTATGACAACAAGGCTACCCTCTTTTGTAAAGAATGTGCATAGAAGAATTAAGCTAGGAATGCATAGAAAGTGAGAAAGATTCGCTTATAAACTGAGATAGGAATACAGTATGAAGCTGCGGACCTGGAATTAGCAGTAAAATGTCGATACGGCACTGTCCTACAAATTTGAGCGAAAGTTGCCAGGACGATGGCGCCCGAGCGCCACGGTCCTCCGAAAAATCCGCGAAATGAAGGGGGATCTGTTCGTCTCTGCACAAGGATTCCAGATCTTCAATTTCAGCCGCGTACCTGCAACCTACACACAGAAAAGCGAAGATGATTGGGGGGTTAGGGATTAGGGGTTTGCCTTTAGGTCAAACCCCGGTTTTGGAATTAACCAAGAAATGAGCAATGCTGTAACTGTAAATGTCTGTAATGTAAAACAAGTACTAATACCTTGTTGTAAGGATGTTTGTATCCTTATGTGCGAAGGTATAAATGTTGTATGTTGTATGTTGTATGTTGTAGTAGTATGTAATAAGTGATCTCCTCTTCAATGGTTGAATCCTTGTCTTGAATGCAACACTTAGCCTTGAATGGAGACTTGAAATGATCAATTGCTTGAAGGAATGCTTGAATGCTTGAATGCTTGAGTATAGTTTCCACGCTTGTACACATATGACCTTCTCTTTTTTTTTTTTTTTTACCCAAATGGGAGAGGAAAATGTAGTTTATATACTTGCCAATTAGGGTTAAAAGACTGATTTTTCCGACCTTAGGCCGACCAGGAAATATTATTTCCCATTTGCAAACAAAAAGACCCGAAGTCCCATAGGAGACCGGGCCCAAAATAGGGCCAGGGACCAAGGCGCTGGGCTCCCTGGTCCTGAAGGACCAGGGCGCTGGGCGCTCTGGTCCCACCTCCCGGGACAACAGGGTGCAAAGGAGGTTCAGGCCAGGGTGCTTGAAAATGCAGTTTTTGGTGTCGTGGACAAGTTTCGGGGTCTCCATTCAGGTTCCGTGTTGCGTCGCCATCGTGAAGACCGAAATGCAGTTGAAATTGCAAGTGTCGCAATTTTAGGACGCTACACAATGTAACAACCCGAACTCAGAAATATGTCTTGAAAGGACATACTGCACCTACAACTACCACACCAAAAATCCAATATGACTTGGTTAGCCAACTACGTAAAACTCCAGCACAGATATCTATACTAGAATTGTTGAAACTATCATCAAAGCACAAGGACATATTAGAACAAGCGCTATTGGAAACCAATGTACCTCAAAATTTGCATATGGACAGATTTCAAGCCATGGTCGCCCATATGACTGGACCTCATAACCTCACCTTTTCAGAACATGATGATGCTTCCTTAATCCATCTGCATAATACTCCTCTCCATATCGAAGTCATTGTTTGTAAACACCGAGTAAAAAGAGTCCTAATAGATGGAGGAGCCGGCCTTACTATATGTACTTTAAAGCTTATCTGTGCAGTAGGCTTCTCAGACGAATCTATTGATCCCTGCAAGAAGATTACCATAAAGGCATATGATGATGAGGAAAGGTCCTCTAAAGGAACCGCGATATTACCTATTCAAGTGGAACCAATACAAAAGGATACTATATGTCAAGTCTTGGACATAGACCTTACCTACAATATTTTGTTAGGGCGACCCTGGATACATGAAATGCAAGCAGTACCTTCCACATATCACCAATGTGTTAAATTTCCTTATGATGGACAAGAAGTCTCCATATCTGCTGATCACAATCCATTTCAACATTGCAATGCAATGGGGGCAGCCTAGGATAGTTTGGTTCCTCATAGTAGAGAAAAGCAGTGATCTTCAACAACAGATCCACAAACAGCAAAATCCAACTCCTTATAGGGAGACTTCAAACAGAAAATGCAAATCAAAGACCAAGGTATTGGGGAATACTCTTTGGAGCCTTTATATTTGGCCAAATTGCCAACATCACCTAGATCTCATGGATTGCCTACTACATCAACAAATCTGATCACTCAGCCCATCACCAAATTTGATGGTACCTTCACCCAATTGGGCACTCTGGCACATGAATCAGAAGATAAGGATATTCTTAGTTGGTTATACAAAGATGAGAAAGAAGATAATAGAGCAGTTGCTTTGGACATTGTTCTACCTACACACCTATATGGAAAAGGATACTTAATCATGCAGCAAATGGGATATGACGGTAAAGGACCTATTGGGAAACGCCAGGAAGGAGTCACTAAACCTATAAATCTTCCTTCCCAACCCAATAGAAACAAAGCAGGATTGGGTTGTGAGCTCACCTTCCTATTAAAAAGGCCACCCCACCTAACTACCAAACCTCAATGGAAAGTAAAGATGAAGTACAAAGAAGAATCCTGGTAGGAAGCACTCTTTGAATCAGCAGAAACCATCCGCAAGGCACGGGAATGCCAGGATCAGAAGTTACATCAGGAAAAGCTTCTAAAACACAAAAGGGCCATATCTGCTGCAGTAGCTCATATTCAGACACCAATATCTCAAGAAACAATGAAATCATCTCCAGATACCATTATTCCTCCTTGAGGAAGCACAATCTATGAACAAATATAGAAAATAGAAGACAGATCTGACACAGAATCCACAAAAACTATCAAAATGGTATCTATCATCAAATATTTGTTTTCACCATACAGCATACCAGTTTACAGCACTGATAGAATTTGGGATGATGCCTCAGAGACTGATTCCAATGAATATGAATGGGGTACTTGCTCCAATGCTACTACAGATATCCCTAATGATACTGATTCTATATCTCTTTCCCAAGAAGAACATAATGCAAGAGATAGACCTCTTGAATTTGGACTACAGAATATCTATGACGCTGGGGAAAGCGAACAAAAACATTATGAACAAGTCTATGTGGAAGATAATACCATCGAAGACCTCGACAAAATCCTGGACTTCTTTAAAACCAAGAACACTCACAATGAAAATTCTGTCCTCACACTCTCAGTAGCCGAACTTGATCCACCTAATGATTCCTTACCGCTTGTCTTTCCTGATCTCATCGACTAGGATGAACCTGAACTCCATGATATACCAATTTTCCCAAATGATGACTCTATTATCCATTACCTGTTGGATTTTGCCAAGATCAAGAAGTCATTGAAATGTACAAGATAGAGACATAATATGGGACATGAATAAACTGTATTCTCATCAATAGAAAAATGATCAACTGGATTATCTAGTTACATACAATGTAGATGAGCCTGCTTATATAGGCAAGGCTAGGGATATGTATGAGCACACAAACATGACATGTGGCTCAATAAGAAACAAGGGTAGGTAGGAAATAGGTGTGGGTAGGTAGGAGAAATAATATAATATTCCACATGAGGTGGATCACCCACCGAAGGTGGAATTATCACTCCACAATAAGTGGATATGATAATGTAATAACAAGATCAACACCATAAGAGGTGGAATTTCTCCTACACACACTATCCCAATGTGGCACAAACACCCAAGTGTCTCATATCCAAACTACTATGAAATGCATTATCCTAAGTAAACTTAAGTAAGTGTAATAATATCCATGATGAATAATTATTTACACCAACACCCCCCCTTAAGTGCAACTTAGGGGAATGCACTTAAGTCTACAATGCAACTAAGCAATGCAAGATGGGTCCCGGCTACGAGGCCATGTTAGGTACCCATGCACAAATGCAAATGCATGCAAACCAATGCAATGAAATCTCTCACAAAGTGGGGAAAGAGAGAAAAACCCAATGGGAAAAAACCCTCCCCCAAAAAGAGAGATGAAAGCTATACAAGAGAACTCTCAAAGAAGTATGTGAGGAACAAAACCCCATGTGAGGAAAAGGTCCCCCCCATATGAGAGAAGAAGAGAAGTCAAACTGTGATCATCCCTCAATGAAGAATCTGCACCAATGATAGAAGCTCGATGTATGAAGAAACTGCTCCACGAACGTCGAACAACATTCCTCCCCTTAGGAAGAAACAAAACCAAAGGTGTATCCATGAAGTCTCCCCAATCATGAAGGGAAGATGTATGAAGAAAACTCATGATGAAAGGAATCTCTGAAAAACTGCTCAAGTGTCCCCATGTCGATGCTGAAAGATACCCCTTCCAAAGGTGGTAAACTGTGCCATACTGCTGAAAAAGGAACTCCAACATCTAGTGGAGATGGATGTAGAACAATGTCCAAAGACTCATGTGTCTCCTCAAAGAATAAAGAGACCTCCTCCAACTGCTGTACATAAGTATCCACAATCATGTCAACCTCGAAAGAATGATCATGTAGAGAATGAACAAGAGGGTCAGAGTGTGCCCTCGCAACAATCGAAGAAGGATCATCTTCATCAAAGAGAAGATGTATGTCATCAATGATGTCTCCCAAATCTGCAATGTAGGATTCCACAAACAAACCTGCAATGTCTGTCAAGTAATCATCCCATGAATCTGAAGCTGGAAGACAATGAATATCCTGCTGCACTGAATCACATGAAGGCAAAACTGTCGCACTATCTGCATCATCAGGTGCAATAGGTGATGTGATATCAATATGAGAAGATGAAATAGAAGACTCAAGAACGGGGTCACATGTGAGAATCCCCATGTTCAAGTGTCCAAAGTTCTCCTCAAAATCTGAATCATCATAATAAGTGTGATCATCATGTGTAGAATCATCAAATGTGAAATCATCATCATCAACAAAATCTGAAAAGGAGTATAACCGAGATGCATGATCAACCACCCCAGTTGCAATGATAGCTCTAGTCTCCATGTCTCTAATAAAAACTGAGTCAGGTGTGAACTCCACAACTCTCTTAGTTGCGCCATGTGTGATTAGATAGATAGAAAGGAGATTGTTTGTCAAGTGGGGTACACACAACACATCATTGAAGGAGTTATCCCCAATGTCAATAGGTCCTTTCCCAATCACATCCATGTATGTATGATTGCCCATCAAAATCTGTGGCATGGTGCAAGGCTCAAATGTAGAGAACATAGACTGTGAAGATGCCATATGATGAGAAGCCCCTGAATCTAGAAGCCATCTCTCTGAAGTATGATTTGTTGTAGCACATAGAGCTTGTCCTTTTCTTGTTCCAAAAGAGTGAGTTTTTCCACTTGTAGAAGCCATGAATGCTTGCCCTTTTCCTTTTGAATGTGAGGAAGTGGAAGTTGATGAATCATCCTTCTTGTAGACTTTAGGCAAATCAATGTTATGCTTTTTGATGATATGTGTGAGCTCATCAATCTTCTTAGTATGGCAACGATGTTCCTCATGACCAATCTTTTTACAATAAGCACAAGTAGGTCTCTCTCTCTTTGGTGAATTATCTTTCTTGGAAGAAGATGAATCTCCTTGTTGTGGAGAAGATTGTGCTTTTTCCTTAGGCTTTGATTGCCATTTCTTCTTGTTTGAGTTGTCCTTTCCTTGATTTCCTTTGTTCCCTTGAGTTGCCACTAATGCTTGAGACTTAGAAGAAGCCTTAAGAATGCCCATGCTTATCAACTTAGTTTGTTCCATCATCAACATTTCATTGAAAGCATCAAATATAGGCATTTTGTAGCTTGAACCCATTGTCATCCTATGAGTTTGGAAACTAGAAACAAATGCTGCATATTCTTGTGGAAGCTTGCCTATCAAGTTGAATATCAATTGAGTATCCTTCTTATCAATGCCACAATCTTTGAGTTGTGCCCTCAACTCATTTGCCTTAGTGACATAATCTTGTATAGTATCAAAGTTCTTGGGATCTAACATGGTGAGATCACTATCAGTTTGATATCCCCTAATCTCATCAACTTGACCATACAAGTCTTGAAACTTTTGCCAAGCATCCTTGATTAGAGTGCATTTCTCAATATGAAAAATGAGATCCTTTGATACATACTTTCTTAAGGTACCAATTGCCATGATATTTTTAGTGAGCCAATCTAAGTGACCAACTGGATCAGCCTTAGGATCAGCTGGAGCAACAATAGTTCCATCAATGTAATGAGTGAGTCCTTTTTCCATAAGTTTACTCCATGCATCAATTTTCCAAGTAGCATAATTATGTGGAGTTAAGAGAGGAAACTTAGAAGAACCCATAGCAGCAAAAAGGAAAGAACACAAGAGCACAAAAGCACAAGAGACACCCCCCAAATTCAATCAATCAAAGTACCCCCCCAAAAGTGATGATTTTGGCACTTTATACTTAGTGCGATTACAATGAGCCACTTGCAAAACAAGGCAAAGTGGGCTTATGATGCAAATTTTACAACTTCTCAAATGAGATACAAGAGACTTCAATCAATAGTGCAATGAATCTAACTGAGATTCAAGCAAATATACAAGTACCAAGAGAGCCAAAAATGGCCTAAATCTGAAAGTACAATTTCTACTTATAATGACATCAATCTGATAGCATCATGTGAAAGTATATGAAAAAATACGCACTTTCAAAAAAAACGGCACCTAAAAAGGAGGTCGGATGACCCCAAACGAAGCCTCTGAAGTTGCAAAAACTGATATTACTTAGGGACAGTCACCAAAAACTGCATTTTATGAAAAATACGTGCATCAAAAACAAAAAATTCTTTCACCACTGCGGAGAGCACAAAATTCTAGCCCATTTCAAAAAAAATTGCACTCAAAAAGGAGCAAAAATGAGCAAGTTATGGCCATTTGAAGTTGAACTGCAAAATCAAAAATGCAAATGAGAGGGGGTCAAAAAATTTCCAAACCCTGCTGATGTGGCGCTGATGTCAGCAAAACACTGTGTTAAATTTGACGGTCGTATGACCGTCGCCAAAACTTCGCTGCCTGGCTGACTGAGTGTCCGTACCGTACGGACAACTGCATGGATAGCTGACTGGATGTTCCGTACTGTACGGAATCGATGATATGGCAGGTTACGTGTCTGTTGACGTGGCGTCCGTACGGAAGACGTGTGGTAGTACAGAAAAAGATGATTGTCTGTATGGAGTGTACGGAGGGTTTCTGATGTGTCTGTCTGCGTGTGCTGACTGGACTGTCCGCTTGGCACCTGCCGGTGGGCCGCGGAGGAGCGGCAGGGACGAGGCGGCGAACGGTGCTCGGGAAGCGGCGCCGGAGTGGGGCAGAGGGACGAGTGCCGGCGGGGAGGAGACGCCGGAGAGGAGGTTGCTGCGGGCGCCGGGAGGCGAGGACGCGGGAGGCGCCGTGTGCTGTGGGTGCCGGAGCAGAGCTGAGCCCGGGGACGGAGGACCTGTGCGAGGTGGAAGCGGGAGCGTCGGCCGAGCTCGGAGCGGTGATGGCGCGGTCAGCGAGATGGGGTACGCGCGGCACGGATGGCGTACAGGCGGTGTCAGTACTGTCTGCGGAAAGGTATGCCTGCGAAGTACGAGTCACGGGGGGGGTCTGCGGACCCCCCAAAAACTCTTTTTTTTTTTATTTCTTTCTGCTTTTTTTTTTGATTTTTTTTTTCGAATTTTTCAATTTTTCAAAACAATATTGCAGAAAAAAAAAAAATTTTGGAAAAAAATAATGAATATTCGAAAAATCCGTACGATAAGCAAAATTGGGGAAAAAAATTTTCCTCACCAAAATAGGCCAACTTTATAACCAAAATTCATGGAAATGGCTTTCCGGACGCAATGGAGAGGTCGGATCTGGTCTAGGACGCCTCCAAATGATGATGCTCCTCAGATCTGCCTTTTAATGTCGCAATAATGCCTCTTCAAGACGAATCAATGAGACTCCAATAGCTCTGATACCATGTTGGATTTTGCCAAGATCAAGAAGTCATTGAAATGTACAAGATAGAGACATAATATGGGACAAGAATAAACTGTATTCTCATCAATAGAAAAATGATCAACTGGATTATCTAGTTACATACAATGTAGATGAGCCTGCTTATATAGGCAAGGCTAGGGATATGTATGAGCACACAAACATGACATGTGGCTCAATAAGAAACAAGGGTAGGTAGGAAATAGGTGTGGGTAGGTAGGAGAAATAATATAATATTCCACATGAGGTGGATCACCCACCGAAGGTGGAATTATCACTCCACAATAAGTGGATATGATAATGTAATAACAAGATCAACACCATAAGAGGTGGAATTTCTCCTACACACACTATCCCAATGTGGCACAAACACCCAAGTGTCTCATATCCAAACTACTATGAAATGCATTATCCTAAGTAAACTTAAGTAAGTGTAATAATATCCATGATGAATAATTATTTACACCAACATTACCTATGTACCGTAAATACAGAAACCGGCTCTACCAGTGAACAAAATAACGATGTCTGCCAATCAGGGAGTGCCAAGTCTCTCAATCGCAAAAATGAACCAAATAAAGGATCTGATGCTGAAAACCAGTCAATGGCAGCTCTAGATCACAAAAAAGTAAAAATAAAGGACGCATCTGAGGGTGAAAACCTTTTTAAGGTACCTAACGATGGGAGACTTGACACTCTTCCTGAGCACTTTCATGAGCGATCACCCATATTGATTGAGCCCACTCAATCAATCAACATTGGTACCATGGAAGCTGTCAGAAACCTACATCTTGCAGAATCTCTGATAGAGGAAGAAAGATTGGCATTCATCATCTTCTTTAAAGAATAGCAAATTAACTTTGCTTGGTCATATGCTGATATGCCTGGAGTGGATCCACACCTAATCATGCATCACTTGTCCATCTCTTCAGGAGTTAAACCAGTAAAGCAAAAGCTACGAAAGATGAATCCACAGGTGGCACTCATGGTTAAGACTGAACTAAAGAAATTATTAGACGTCGGATTCATCTGACCCATTGACTATGCAGAATGGATTTCCAACATCGTTCCAGTATCAAAACCAGATGGTAGTATCAGAATATGCACTGACTTCAGAGACGTCAACAAAGCTTGTCCGAAAGATGACTTTCCTCTGCCCAGTATCGACATAATTGTAGATCTCACAGCAGGCCATGCAATGCTTTCACTAATGGACGGTTTCTCAAGATATAATCAAATCAAAATAGCCCCGGAAGATCAAGATAAAACCGCGTTCACCTGTCCTTGGGGAACGTACTATTGGAATGTTATGCCATTTGGCTTAAAGAATACAGGGGCCACTTATCAAAGAGCAATGACCACAATATTCCATGACATGATGCATACATTTATGGAGGACTATGTGGATGATTTACTAGCTAAATCCTTCACCAGAGTAGAACATCTTGGTATCCTAACAAAGATCTTTGATCAATTGGAGAAATTCCAAGTTAGGCTCAACCCTAAGAAGTGTGTCTTCGGGGTTACATCAGGCAAGTTACTAGGCTACATTGTCTCAGCTAAGGGTATTGAAGTAGATCTAGAAAAGGTACAAGCCATTATGGACATGCCACCACCAAAGAATATCAATCAACTCAGATCTCTACAAGGACGACTTCAATCAATCAGGCGATTCATCGCTCAACTAGCAGATAAAAGTCTACCATTTAACCATTTACTACACAAAAATGTACCCTTCAAATGGGAGGCCAAGTGTGCAGAATCTTTTCACCAAATCAAACAATACCTGATGAATCCACCAGTTCTAGTACCACCAGTCGCAGGAAAGCGTCTTATCTTATATATCTCAACAACAAATATATCGCTGGGGGCACTATTGGCACAAGAAGATTAACAAGGGAAGGAGCACGTCATATATTACATCAGTAGGACATTGAATGGCTATGAAATCAACTATACATTCATTGAAAAATCTTGCCTAACAGTGCTCTTCGCATCTCAGAAGTTCTGACATTATATGCTAGCACACACCATTAAGCTAGTCGCAAAAATTGATCCTCTCAAATATCTACTCAGCAAGGCAGCTCTTACAGGCCACTTGGCTAAATGGGTCATGATTCTCAGTGAATTTGACATTCAGTACATAGAAAGACGAGCAATCAAAGGACAAGCAATTGCCGATCAGTTGGCTGAAGCACCACTACCAGGAAAACACACCATGGAGATTGAATTTCCGGACAAGGATGTTCTTACTCTTTCTACTAAACAATGGACCCTATACTTTGATGGATCCTATACACAACATGGTTCAGGTGCTGGCATTCTGTTGATCACTCCTGAAGGACACACTATACCAAGAACATATAGGCTTATGTTTCCATGCACAAATAATGTGGCTGAATATGAGGCATTGGTTATAGGCATCAAAATGGCCATAGAATGGAAAATCACAGAGTTAAAGGTCTATGGAGACTCACAACTGGTCATTCATCAAATCAACAACGACTATCAGATAAAGGATGACAAGCTACTACCCTACAAGCGAATGGTGGACGACTTCAAACAGTATTTTGTGCACATCACCTTCGAGCAAATACCAAGGTTAAACAACAAAGCAGTCGATGCAATGGCTACCATCGGTTCATTGCTACAAATTCTAGAGCAATAGAGTCATTACGAGTTCCTGGTAGAGCAACTGTTCACCCCCACCTATGACCACTCTGAATCCCAGGTTATCTATGCCTTGACTGGTTTAGATTCTCCGTTATATGGACCAATATACGACTACCTCAAGCACAATATCTTACCAATTGACCAATCACGTAACCAAAAATGTAACTTTATCCGACAAGCTGCCCGTTACACCCTTACCGCTGATACTTTGTATCGTTGAGGTCTAGATGGTACTCTTCTTCGTTGCCTTGATCGTAATGATTTCGATTCTACTTTACACGAGCTTCACGAAGATATTTGTGGCACACATTCAAGTGGCACTACTCTTGCTAAAAAGCTTCTAAGGATGGGATACTACTGGCCTACAATGGAGAAAGACTCATATCACTTTGCGAAGAAATGTCCTAAATGCCAGATCCATGGTAATCTGATTCATGCACCAGCACAGGAATTGCAGCCTCTTACAACATCCTGGCCCTTTTGTTAGTGGGGACTAGACTTAGTTGGCAAAATTCATCCTTCATCTTCAAATGGACACAAGTTCATTATAACTGCAACAGAGTACTTTACCAAATGGATAGAAGCAGTTCCCATGACCACAGTAACAGGGAAACAAATTGCCTCTTTTATCCTTAATTATCTGATCTGCAGATATGGTATTCCAAGTTCGATCATCACAGATAATGGATGGCCTTTCAAGAATCAAGATGTCTAGGAACTATGTGAAAAATTCAAAATCCAACATAGGTTCTCTACACCATACTACCCACAGGGCAATGGTCAAGCAGAAGCATCTAACAAGACAATCTTGAAAATCCTAAAGAAAACAGTAAATGATGCAGGCAAAGATTGGCACGTACAACTCAATCCAACACTTTGGGCATACAGAACTAGCATCCACACACCTACAGGAGCAACACCATACTCATTGGTATATGGATCAAAAGCCATTTTACCCCTAGAGGTAGAAATCCCATCTCTCCGAGTCTCTTTGAAAGGTTAATCCTAGATGAAGAGTATCGAGTTAACCGACTGCAAGAACTTGAACTATTGGATGAAAGACGCCAACATGCTTACACTCATCTCAAAGCATATCAACAATGCATGTGCAGAAGCTACAATCACAAGGTCATTCCCAGAAAATTCAAAATTGGTGACCTAGTACTCAAAGAAAATCCAAGAAATCAGCAAGATCGAGAAAAGAAAGGGAAATTTGAACCTAACTGGTTGGGTCCCTATGTTATCATATCAGTTTATGGATCAGGTGCCTATCAGCTCACAAATTCAGAAGGAGATGTGCTCGACGAACCAACTAACAACATCTATCTAAAGAGGTACTACACTTAAGTAAACTAGTGCATGGAAAAAGCCAAAGTAAGCAAAAACAAAAGCAAAAAAAATCCAGAAAAAACAAAAACAAAAAGTACAATAAAAACAAAGGGTGAAAACCTGGTAAACAGGTGCTCTTGTGAAAGAATGGCTCCTCTATTTATATCCATACCATTTTATCCATACAAACACTATCGGCCATCACCCGACACTTAGCACATATCCTTTCAGGACATACTTAGTGTAGTCACTATCCTAGTTTATCTATATATATCCTCTTACCACTAATCCACCATGGCTTGGAAATCACTGTACATATTCACATCAAGAGGGACACTCAGCTAGGGGCATTTAAATCGTCTCAATATTGCAAACATTCATGACATCAAGACTACTTGCAAAACTAAAAAACATGACATCCAACAACCAAAACTGTGCTTCATCGCAAAACCAAACAAAACAATTCACAAAAATAACAAGGATGGATGATTTTCTGAAGTACTGGATGT
The DNA here is from genome assembly GCF_030272615.1 of Cryptomeria japonica. NCBI lineage: Eukaryota > Viridiplantae > Streptophyta > Pinopsida > Cupressales > Cupressaceae > Cryptomeria > Cryptomeria japonica. The sequence continues at coordinate 2,949,905 of NC_081411.1, read as the reverse complement.
TGCACTATAAGCATAAAATCTTAACTAGTTTTGCATTTTGAAACTTTTGAATTATTGGATTCTCTTCCTTCTCTCACTAAATGCTTCACAACTAGGGATCATGAGGAACTTCCAATATTTTCTTAGTCTTCTGTCTAGGAGGCGATTACTTGTGCTGTGTGAATACATGCCTCAAGACGTGATACATCGAATATCACTGAAGGCCTGATTCCACTTCATGCATACAAATGATCTAATCTTGTCTGTTTACGCAATACGCACTCAGGTTGTCCTGGTTCAATTATACCTTAACGCTTGTGCTATCTTGCAAAATCAAATATCATGTAAATTTTTCTCAGGTCATTATGGTTCAATTATACCATTATGCTTGTATAAATTTTCAACATATCCTAAACAAATCAATGCTCAATGATGATATCTACAAAGAAAGCAAACAAATGGCTATATCGGATGGCAAATACAGAATGAGGATGCTACCAAAAACATAGTTTGCATATCATTTTACAATTAGTTGCATATCATTTAACATGTTTGCATATCATTTTACAATTAGTTGCATATCATTTAACATGTTTGTAATTAAGATACATTTAGCAGCATATCAAATCATACATCTCATTTTTAAGATACATCTCACAGCATATAAAAGCATACATCCTGTATCATACATTACATCATATATTTAAACATTGCATCATCATAAAGAAATGAAATAGCCCACATAACATGCATCCATATAAACACATCACATGATCAAAGCAAATGGCGCCGAATATATATCTATATCTCAAAATGATCCAAATGTACAAAATGTGTCAAAACACTGTGTCCAGTACAAAGAATAATAATGCTCAAAAATACAATGGAGACCATGTCTCTCAAGTATGACTATCCCCTGACGGAGATGGTCTTGCTCCAGATGTCCTTGCTCTTGGATCTCTAGGAGGGTCCTGTCTTGGTGGCCCTATAACACCTCGACTCTCAGATCGTGACCCAGTATCTCGAGATCGACTAGATCTCGACTGTGCAAAACTCTGTACTCAGCGATCCCTGGGTACTGCAGCCTCATAGTGCCGCCTATAATACTCCGCCTCCTGAGCTCTCAACGCTAGCTCTCTCAGGGTGTCTTTCATAGGACCACCCGCCTTTGCTCTCTACATGCTGGACACCACCTCCTCCACTCATCCCCTCCGCTCTATCTCAGTGTCCCGCTCAGTGGTCAATTGAGAAATCTGCTGCTGATAGGTCAAAATCTGTGCCTGCAGCTCCTGTACGGTCACCTGTAGAGTCCAGATCTATGCATCCTCCATATGACCCGGGACCCGAACCCGTAGCAGTACCTGTGCTAGAGGAACCCCTCCCACTTGCCCTGTCCTCGGTACTGGAGGTGGGAGTACATCCATCCTCCTCCTCTACGCTGGTCGCCTAGCCTCCTCCGTACCACCCACTGTAGCTAACACCTCCCCCACTCTCCCCTCTCCACCGGCTCCAATAGCCAATCCACCTCTCCCCCTGTCTATCACTGCCTATCTCACCGCTCTATCCACACCTCTATCCCCTCTCCTCCCTCTATCTCCCCGCCTCCCTCTGGCTCCTCTCCCTCGTCCTCCTCCTCCATCATCCCCATCATCTCCATCGTCTCCCCCGTCTCCCTCCTCCTCATCTGAATCAAAAGCTGGCCTCATCTCATCAGGATCAGATATCCTGGCCACTGCCCGCGCAGCAAACAATCGGGCAAACTCATCCATCATGCCCGCGTCCTGAATCTCAGGGGCATAATCCCATATCTACCCAGCCAACCCCTCAAACTCCTCCACCGCCACTGCACTATCAATGGTCGGCCCGGAATCTGCTACATCCTGCCACCGCCGTGCATATAGGCACGCTCCCTGTGGTATACCCTGCTGGCACCCAAACTGCCTCAAAACTTGGGCCACCATGAACCTCTCTATAACAAATGGGGTCCTCTCGATCAGGTATCTAATCATAAATACAAAAGGCATCTCTAGCCCATCCTCCGCCCATACCTCACATCCTGTATACGGTCGCCAGGTGACCGTATCTATATCATCCAACACTCTCCTCCAATGCTCTAGTTTTCCCAGCTTACGCTAGACAACTAGACCCCTGTATCCGTACGCATATGCACATCCCACGGGCTTGTCTCTGTCTGCTAATGGCCTCGTTGCTGGAATGTGCTCCCAGCACCATACTTGTAATAATGTCACGCCAGCTGATAAACTGCCGTAACTGAGGTATACCACCTCATGCAGACCCCTGTATAGATGGGCCAGCATAGCTGACCCCCATGAAAACCTTCGGCCCTGTGTGACCATCTCCTCCAAAACCAGCCCCCATCCCACCGAAAATCCCTTTGACTTGCGATTAGGACAAAGGAATCCACCAATGAACTCTGCTAGTACGGATGGCAGTGGTGCGTAATCCAGGTCTAGAAACTCCTGCCATGGGATCTCATAGCCACAGACGGTATCATCCTGAAAAATGCGACGCAGTGCCTCTGTCCCACCCTCCTCCGACTGCTCGTATGGTAGTAGTGCCCCTACTACAAGGATGCGCAGGATCCTGTAACAGTCCTCTGGTGTGACTGTCATCTCTCTAGTGGCAAAATGGAAGGTGTTCGTATCACTGTGCCACCTCTCCACAAGTGCTGTCAATAGCCCTCGGTTCACAATGAATCGAGGCATATCCAAGAGAGAGGTCAACCCACATCTCTCAATAATATCCAAATCAGCCTGCGACAACCGTGGTATCAATGTCCACGGTCTCGGAAATATCTCCCGCGAATGAACCACACCCAATCGCTCCTGTCAAACAAACAAAACAAATCCAATGTCAGTTTCCACATCAAACCAACGATATCAAAATCAAACTCACATCAACAATATGCAACAAATTTGCTCATCTACATCAAGTTCAAAATCCTATCATTTCATATCAACTTGTAAAACAATTCAAGTTATCAAAAACCATATCAAAACTTGTAAAACAACTCAAGTCTCCACAATCACATAAACTTGTAAAATAACTCAAGTTTCCCACCCATATCTGCTTGTAACACAACTCAAGTTTCCAACCCATATCAACTTGTAACACAAATCAGGCTTCACACATTGAATTTGAAACACGGTATGCAAACAAATCATATTTTGATCAAAACACCACATTGATATCTATACATAACTTGAAAAATCACAAATCAAAAACAAGTTATATCGACACTCATATTGGAAAAATCCATAAAATCATGACAGACAAAGCAAACAAATTTACATTTCGGCTCATCTCCCCAAAAATTTCCAGATGCGCTAAAACAGACTCCTGCTGCGCTAAAACTCCCCTACATGCTAGGCTGTTTTTCCTACGCGCTAATCTATTTACCCTATGCGCTAGACTGACTCTACGTGCTAACTCTTTCCCCCATGCACCACCTAACCTACCCTATGCGCTAGACTGACTCTACACGCTAATCTATCCCTCCTAGGCGCTACCCGTTTGATCCTATGTGCTAGGTTAACCCTACGCGCTAAACCCCCTTACCCATGCGAACCCCTGTGTCCCCTATGCGCTAGGTCTACCCTACGCACTAACCTGTTGACCTGACCCGCTACCCGACTGCTGCCATGCGCTATTCTACATATATGCGCTAACCTAAATTTCCTATGCGCTATCCTATCTATTTCAGACGCGACCCCTAATATTCGACTTGATGCACTACTTAAAACTTTGTATACGCTAATATATGCCCTAGACGCGCTAAACCGTTAAACCCGACCTTTGAAAATAAAAAAAGGACTAAAAATGACCAAATGAAAAGTCAAAAAACGGTAAAAAATGTTGACTTACTGGTGGTCCATACGCTGCAGGTCTCCGGTACCTCCGAATGCGTTCGAAACGATGTCTATGATAAGGAATAGGCATTTTCTCTGCAGACCAAATTCTCTTTCTCCAAAGTCAACAAAGCACAAATGAATCTAATTCAAGCCCTTTTCCCCTTTTATAGGAGGAAAATGAAATTAGGGTTAGCCGAATGGACCTGTAATATGGTCGCGGTCTCTCCTATACCATAACATTTGTAACTTACCAGGAGATGAATCAATTTCCCCACATTTTACATCGACGAAATCCTACACATCCAAGCAACTCATCAAATCAAATAAATTTTTTTCAAAAAAATGATTCATCTCCCGAGGGGCATCACCATCAAATATCGAATCTGGGGCATCACACATCAAATCAAATCCGGGGCACGACTCGCAAATCATAAGAGCGACACAAAAATTGCATTTGATCATAAATCATGATAAAGCATCATTTTCTTTGAAATAACATGTGCACACACGTCACTTCAAAGAGGGGCAAAATGTAGACGTATAAAAATGACCATATTCCTAAATGAATATTTTATGTTCATTTCTCTATTTGATTAAATCCAATTTAATTAAATTATCCACATTCTTCTATTTTATTAAGTAAATTACTCAATTTATTTAAATAAAATTCACTATACCCAGTTAATGAATAAATCATTTTATTCAATTAAATCCCCCCTATCCACTTTTAATTAAATTCAAATTTAATTAAATAGTTATCCTAAAATTGAATAAATCTAATTTATTTAATTTCCCCAAATTGCAACTAAATTGAATTAAATCATTTAATTCAATTAAATCCTATTATCCCTCCATCCACTTGCAAAATCCTTAACCCCTTTCTAATCCCTTCTAGACTCTTCTAATCGCTTCTAATTAGCCTAACCCATCATTCTAAACTTTGTCACATCCCTAAGCAAAGGGAAGTCACTTCTCAAACCTCAAAGTCTTTGATAACCATTAAAGGCTTCCAACCTTCAACCACTTAATTCCTCAAAGTCTTTGATAGCCATTAAAGGCTTCCAACCTTCAACCACTTAATCCCCCAAAGTCTTCAATAACCATTAATGGTTATCTCAAACCCTCTTACATGGTTAAAGAATTTGTTTTAACTCAACCTTCACCCAACCCAAGGGTCTCATCAGGCCTTTAATGCTTTGACCATGATTATCTCTTAATCATTTGCACAAAGGTTTATCCTTGGATTAACTCTTAATCCATTGGGTAAACCTAACTTAAGCTTGACCCTTACCCTCTAGATAACCATGAGGTCTTCTCAGCCATTTAATGCCTCCAACCCCTTCTCTCAACCCAACCCTATGTTGACACTTGTCACCATTTCATTGGTGCAAATTGCAAACATGGATCCCCAACTTTCAAACTCAACCCTTGATTGAATCTTTCAATCCTGGCCATCCATTGCCCTGTTTTTGCTATAAATAGAAACTCAACCCTTGATTGAATCTTTCAATCCTGGCCATCCATTGCCCTATTTTTGCTATAAATAGAGCTCTCATTCCTCCATTTTAAATCATCCTTCAAATTTTTAGTATCACACTTATGCTCAAATACATTCAAGCTTTCATATCATTTTTATGCTCATCATTTTAGCCTCTCTTTTAAATAGGAATTAATCTAAATATGCTAATTTAGAGTATGTTCCTTATCATTAGCTTAAATCATAGACTAATATAGTATGCTAGGATAGTTTGTTTACTAACCTTGTCATCTTATAGTTAGTTTATTGCATTTCTAGAATCATGTATAGCTTAGGATGCATTTCATTCTAAAAATCTATCAAAACATCCCTCGTTCTTGCATTTGCCATCCCTAATTTTGCTCAGTGATTTGAGAGCAAAAATATTGTTTTGAGGGACATTGTAAGATAGAGAACCATGGGACCCACCTTGGGAAGCTGAGTAATACTTCATTTCTCCATAGCTTGCACCAAGAAGTCCTGTGTGTGTGTGTGGACAAATCATTTGGCAATATTTTCACATATTGAGTTTTATCGACCCGCTTTTCCCGCATACACTATTCAATGTAGAAGTAGAATGAATCAAAAGTTCCATCTTTCTTCAGTCAATGTTTCAAATGCAATAAGTATGGACATAAATCAAATGAATGCAAAAGTATGACAAATAACTCTTTCAATAGAAGTAATAGTAGATGTTATGCATGCAATAGGTTCAATGGTCACATAGCTGATTAGTAAGATCAAGAGGAAATCAATGGAATTATAGATTTGGATAAGAAAATGTTGTGTGCTACAACTACAACAAATCCAATCACATTGGAAGACTCTACAGAAGCAAGAATGTGAATAGGAATGGTCTGACAGACAAGAACAAGAATGTGTAGTCAGATGATAAAGGAAAAGCGTAAGTGGATGAGATTAGGAATCAAATGAAGAAGACATGGGTAAAGAAGAGTGAGAATAATGCAGGGAATGGGTCCACACTGGAATCTAGTACTGGAAATTCATCTGGGAATTGATTTAAGGCCTCTGGCCTAGGGGAAATTTTCAAGAAAATACCATTTCCCTCTGTAGCAATTGATACCTGAATCCAACAGGTTGGCAGAAGTTGTATCAGGATATTGCAAATGATTTGGAAGGATTTTTGAAAGATATTAAGTGATATTAAAGATCCACAGATGAATTTGTGTAAAGTAGTATATAAAGAAAGGGCATTAAGAGAGGTTAGGGCAAGATAATTTATTGCACTAAAAAGTTAAGTGTGCGGACGATAAAAGGCAACTTAACCTTATCATTTATCACTTTGCATACAAAGAGAAATAAGTTAAGCGTGCTCTGCAAGCATATTTTTGAGAGATCAAAACTGCGAGAAGATTTTCGTGCGAAACCCTAATCCGATAGAGAAAGGTATTTATCAGTGCAACTTTTCAAGTTGCAATTTATAGAAATGGACACTTCGTTGGTCATTGATATTACTGAGAGAGATCATCATAATTTCAAGAAGCATCCATTTAAATCAATAGAAGTAGATCCACTTGGTGCATTTTCTTTGGTTTCGTACAATTTTCTTCATGTCAAAGACATTAGGGCATATATTCATGCAAAAATTGAGGAGTTAGGAGGCTTGCATTTGCTAAATCTATAATCCAAGCAATTGTTAGATGAAAATTTCAAACTTAAACCAAAATTCAAGCCTTTGGAGGACAAGAATTTTGCTTAGTTTGTCAAATTTCTGATGTTCGATGAAAACAAATGGGTCCAGTACGTGCTTAGCAGGATACATGATGATTTTATGTGGTTAAAAAAGCAATTTAAGCTTACCAAGAATTCCATCAGGGTCATAACTGGTCTATGATCATCCGATGATTTGGCCACGTTGAAGTCTGTGAAGAAACAAGTCGTCACTGCTACAACCAATTCTAAATTTGATAAAAGGGCAATGACAATCAATGAAATAATTGAAAATGATGTGAGATTTGCTTCAATGGTGGTTGGCTATAAAATTTACTACTCCAGCTGGGAGAATTTGATATCTGGTACTGTAATGTATGTAGCATATGAGATGATCAAGGAAAATAAAAAATATGACTTATGTGAGTTGCTCCGGAGTGAGCTGATGAAGAATTTGGCAAAAATAAAGGACAAGAAGAACACATTGAAGTATGGTACCTTGATCTTGTGTTTATTATTTTTCTTGATGAATGAGGTTCCAGGAATTGGGAATGTTCAATGGGAATATGACAGAATGGTAGCAATTCAAATCAGAGAACTCTTGTACAACACTGGTGATAATAAGACCTGAAAAGCCACTCTTTGGGGCTACTTCAAGAATTTCCAAAGTCTGATGCAGGATAGGGAAAGAATCCCTAAATTAATTATTGAAAAGTATAAAGATGCAATGTGCTTCATGGTTCATACTGATCAATGCCTAATGGAAGCAATGGAGCCAAGGACGGTATGGATCATGCCCATGGGGTATGAAGTATATGCTTAGATTCTAGATATGTATACACAACATCTATTGAGAAAGCCATTAGACACCTCAGAGGAGAGATTCGACACATTTGTAGAGAAGGACTTGTAGTTGTGTAGACAATTCAAGAAGCCTGAGATAGTTTGAAAGGTTAGAAAGGAAGTTGAGGAGCATGCAAAGAGTACTGGGATTACAAAAGAAGTCTAGGAGGATAGGAAGAGAATGAACCAAGTTGGAGAGGAGAAGCTAGTGAAAGTTGAATCTACTATTCTAGAAGCTTCCATCCCCAAGCCAAGGCAAACTACAAGCTATGGACCCTCCTTTGATTCTCATAAGCTAGCTAGCTCTGAGAAATCTCAAGCCAAAACATTTAGCAAAGGTGAAAAAAGGAAGAAGGACAAAATCTCTAAGGTATATGCCACTGTGAAGGATGATGAAGAAACTGAATCGGATGAAGCGGTAAAGAAAATTAAGTCAAAAGGCACCAAAGTAGCAAAAGCCTAAAGCCAAGCCATCCAATGAAGATAAGGCAAGTAAGAAAATAAATACAAATAAATCCGGTATGTCTGTTGGTGATGTAGAAAAAGCTATCACTATAGAAGGTAACTTAAAGCTACTTTTTGAGTTTTATGATAAGTTTGATGATGTTGAGAAGAGAATATTGGAAGAAGCCACAATAAAAAAATTGAATAGATTCAGTAGGGCGCTTATAGAAATCATGTTTGAAACTACAAAAAAGCCTATACAATCTCTTAGAGATGAGGAGAGTTAATGCAAATGCTGAAGAGGAAAGACTTAGAGAACAAGTGTTGATAAGTTTATGTCCTATTATATCAGTTGAAGAGATGAATCAAATATTTAAGGAAGAAAAAAGGGAGTTCAAAAGTAAAACAAGGGTGAATAAGCTTATGATTGGGAAAACAAATGAAATGGTAAAAGAGAGACACAATATTGAAGGCAATTATTCAAAAGCACAAATTTAATGTTGTCTCAGAAGGAGAGCATGGTGGTGATGATCATTCTATTCTGAAAGTGCACTCAAAAGTTGAGCAAGTTGAAGTCAATGTTTCCTCTATTCCAGAAGAGGAAGGTGTGGATAAAGAGAAGGAAGATTTGATGGATCAAGGTAGAGATGATTCAGGAAAAGAAAATGAAGTTGACGATACTCAGAATCCTCTAGATCAGCCAATGGACACCATACCATTTGTGGAGACTCAAGCTCTAACTGATAATGAAGGTCCAAAGGAGATCAAAGCTGAAATTGACATTGAAGTCAATAAGGTTGTGGTAATTGGTGTTGTCTCTAAGGCAAGAGACACTGTTGAGGATGTTAAGGATTTTATTGAGAAGGATAAACATATCTTTGATAATCCAACACTGTCTCATGGGCCTATCAACTTAGAGACTCTTTCTTCGATTCAAAAGTTGAAGCTAGCATCACTTGCATAGGATAAGGGAAGAGAAGAGATGCTGAAATATCAAATGGAGGACAGCGAGTTGCTAAGTCTTGCTTCTGGTGTCCTAGAAAAGATAATGCCTACATTCCAAAAGGACACATCAAATTCTCCCTTTGAATAGCTGAAGAGCCTAATTAACTCAGTAAGTACTCATTTTGAGTCATTAGAGAAGTCAGATGAAGTCAGATTCCAAAATGAGTTCAATGAATTAAAGAGGATGATTTATCACGATTAAAGTTTGTTAGACACTTGTGTTAAAAGTATTCAATATTCCTTATCTAAAGGAGGTAATGTCTACAAAACCTATCTATCATTTTCTAAGTTTGTTGTAGATATTCAGAAGTAGATTAGGGAGAATGAGAAGAAATTGACAAGTATCTCTCAATCCTTTAATCCTCTGATTACTTCTGTGACCAATCAAGAAAGTCAGGTTATATCATTTCTTGACAAGATTAAGAATATAAGTCATGATAGGGAGAATATTTTTGGTAGAGTTTGTGAGCTACAAAGTCAAATTACTCCAAAGATGGATACAATGCTTAGTGCTTTCAAGGAAGCTCAGGATGCCATATCCACAAATGATCCCATAGATCTCTAGTCACTAGAGATGTAAGCATTCCTTTTCAAAGGTCTCATATTAGTTTTGGAGTGTCTCAATAAAGGTCAAGACAACCATTTAAGCTCGTTGAAGAACAATTTTGCAGACATATTTAAGTATATGTAAGTTAGAAAAGTCTGTGTGTACATATGTTGTTTGTATATAAAGCTTTGTATGTCTTTTTGGCATGCGAATCCCTACCTTTCCCATTGATGTCAAAGGGGGAGTTTAGGGCAATGAAAAATGTTATGTTTATCTTAGGGGGAGTTATGGAGTTTTTAAATTTTTGAGTTTTGCAGTGTATACATATGTTGGTATTGATTCCGACACAATCATTTTTCACTAAGTGTTGCCATCAATGCTAAAGGGGGAGATTGTTGGCAAGAGACACTACACAGCTAGTCAGTTATTATCATTGATGGAAACCCAAGTCATTGATCCCATCTCCATTGCATGATTTATTTTTATCGAAAGTTGAATTGGTGATTTGATTAAGTCCGCCAAGCTAGAACAAAGTATTTGATAATCTTTAGTATTTTGGTCCGAATTCCTTTTCAGGCTAATATTTTATGTTACAAATCTGAAGTAAGGTAGATATATTTTTGGAATACCCTTATTCTAGATTTTTAGTCTTCGGTAATAATTGGTATGCAAGTTAGAAGTCTCTCAATACCAGTTTTTGGTCTGCCAGTGAGTATCAAACTGACTTGTGTAGTTGATCATTGTGCAGAATTGATGGAGCAGTTTTGGTTATTGATTTTGTGTTCTAGGGAGTTTGGTCGACATTTGGGGAAGCATGTGGACAATTCTTTTTGGTTTGCATAAGCATTGGAGTTTGAATTCAGCCAAAAAGGTGTACACATTTCAATAATGTGTTAAGTCTTGATAAGCCAACTAGTGATGGATATGATTTCTTGTTGTGGATATATAAGGGCAATTTTTTTGATCATTTTGGATGTGTAGAAGGTGTTAGTGATCGATTGTGCATAGTTTCATGTGAGTAGGTTAGAGATCGGTGCTCTATATTATAGCAGAACAATATAATAAAGTATAAGATGAAGTGTGAGTAGAGTATGAAATTTATGTAATGAGCTTAACCAGAACTGTACTTTGGCATTTGTAGATGTTTTTTATTAGTTCAAATAATTTGTAATCTTTGTATTTGAGTTGTAGGCAGTGAGCCTCTCTCTTCTGAGCAGTGAGATCTAGGCAGTGTGCCTGAATGCAAGTGCCTTCCCCAATTATAATATTTTTATACTTCTGCAGAGTATACTTATATTGTGGGTTCACCCCCACTGTGGTTTTTCCCTTAACCGAGTTTCCACATACAAAAATCTTGGTGTTATGGTTATTTGTTTTATGTTCTTACATATTTCTTTTGTTCATATGTATTAAGTGGTTGAAAGAACAATTTAATAAAGTTAAAGATTGCATAACACTGATTCACCCCCTCTCAGTGTTCCTTGATTTCAATAGGGAAGACTATGGTAAAGACACCATGAGTTAAGTGGAGGAAATACTAAGTTCCACTACATGTTGAATGATGGGTTCTTCACTTTGTAAGATGGGAATAATTGGTGTAGCCTGAGAGGGCATATATCCTTAGGGTGATGGTGTCCCTTTTTTTAGTAGATTGACTAGGATAGCCTCATGATTAAAACTCCTTGAAAGACTAATATGCGAGAACCTTAGGATGATCTACCTATATTTTCTTAACTTGGGTAGGTTCGGATATGAACAATGTCAGCATAGCACCTGGCAAGGTGTAGACTTGAGATTGTTGATCCAATTTTATCTTTTACAAACGGGTTTGGGAATGGGCCATGAAATGATTTAGCGATGCGAAGATGATGGGTGACAAATGTAAGTGATAAGGAAGAACCTATTAGCTAGTGATGATGGAAGAATTATGTGTAGCTAAAGATGATCGAATAATCAAGTATAAAGTTGGAAACACCTAATTAGGATTGTGATGGATGGAAGATGTTGCCTAAGACAAATTGCCAAAATTCAGTGATTAGAGGGATAATGTAAGTCTAACCTTTAGATCGAGGTGATATGGCAAAACAAAAACTAAGAGTGTTGACTTCTAGGTAGTGATTAGCTAAAGAAGAAAATAGAAAGATGATGAAAGATTAATTTGTATGTTACTCAACTTGAAAACCCAATACTAGAAATGATAGGATTTGATTCGATTGTGATGCAATGGGGATTGGATAGGATACAAGAGAAGCCTTATAAGACATCTAATGGATGATAGTCAAAAATGACCATAGGGAGGGACGTGACAAGATCATAAAAGAGTTAGATTTGGATTAGGATTTGTTAAACAAAATCAACTTCAATGAGTATATAGCAAATCCGTTGAAACACAACACTTTTGCACAAAAACAATGCATATCCATGGGACTATCCAGAGTATTAACCAGACACAAATCTGCCAAAATATAGAGCAGATCCATTGAAATGTTGAGTGAATTCACTAAACAATAAAAGCTCTAAAGATAAGAAAAAGGAATAGTGACTATGCTAAGTGTATTCCAATTTGTCGACTAAGAGAACAATTCCACTAAAAGGTTGCTCAAACCCACTAAAAGAAAAATAAATTTGCTAATATGGTAAGCAAATCCACATAAAGGGTAAGGAAATCTAGTCAAATGCATTTTCCAAAGTGAAGAATTCTTTAAAATGACAAGTGAATTTGCTAAAATGAGAAGTGGATCCACTAAACTGACAAATGAATCTACTAGAGATGAACACGATGTTGCAAGGTGTTCACCCTTGGTCTCCTTGTGCTATGCAAAAAGGTGCTTGGGTTTGTGACATGGCTTAACCGCCTCTTGTGGAATCTATAATTCTAGTGGTTGTATCAGGCATTAATAGGTCGATCTTTTGGTGCAATGACAACCACACTTGTAACAAGTGGTAACAGAGCTAGATCCTCTAGAAGAAGCTTGACCACTCGAGGAGATCCGAGATGGCAACTAGAGTTGTTTAATTTAAGAAGGAGATCCAAGATTTGATGGAAGTAACTATGCTATATGGAAGAACCAGATGGAGGTTCACTTGAAATGTCTTGGAGAGGTTTACTGGAAGATTACAAAGGATGCCTATTATATTCCTCAGAATGGACCGGTTACTATCGTTGAGATAAAGGATGCTAAAAATAACATTAGAGCTAAGGAAGAATTGCCGAGTGCCTTGACTGATTCTAAGATGACTAATGTGATGGGACTATAGACTGCACATGAGATCTGGGAGAAGCTTGAGACCTTGTTTGAAGGAGACAAACAAGTCAAAGTTGCTAAGTTGCAGAGTTTGAAAGGGAAGTATGCGATGTTGAAGATGGGAGAAGATGAGAGCATATTAACCTTCATGGCTAAAGTGAATGACCTTGTCTTGGGTATCAGATGTGTCGATGGAACCCTTGAAGAAGATGAAATCGTTGCTAAGGCACTGAGATAATTTCCTCCTACTTAAAAATATAAGGTAGCTACTATTGATGAGATCTAGAGTGTGACTACTGTGACAAGAGATATGTTGGTTAGAAAGATTTCTACATTTAAGCTGAGCGAATTTGGCAAATCACATGGAAAGTCCGAGACAACATTTAGAGCCTTTGTATCTAGAAAGAAAAAGTATGATCCAAAAGAATGCATAATATCTAAATATGAAAGAGAGAGAAGAGAGATGGAAGAGAAACAAAGAGAATTGGATGAGCTTGAAGCATTGATTGCCCGAAGATTGCCTAAAGGAGTTGGTAAGTATGATAGAAAATTGCCTCTGAAATGTTTCTCTTGCAATAAGACAAGACATTTTGCTTCTAGGTGCTCGGAGAGAATGTCTAAATATGATAGACATGATAAATTTGATAAGCATGATATGAATGATAGATATGAGAAGCATGAGAAGTACAATAAGCCTTACAAACCTAACCAGAAGTATAAACATCATAAGACCTATTATTATGGTATTGATGAAGGTGTTACAGATGAAGAATCAGAAGGAGATGAAACTATGCTTATTTCTATTAAATAAGATGGACCAGTACCTGTTGATCCTACAAGCTACACTATTGAAGAAAAAGCTTTAGCTACTAAAGTTGAAGAGAAAGATGAATGTGTGATTGACAGCAGTTGTTCACATCATATGACTAGTGATAAAATTGAATTTGTGAATATGGAGAAGTATGAAGGTGGAATAGTAAGATTGGGAGATGACAAGGCTTGTGTGATCCATGGTAGAGGTTCTACTTCCTTTGATGGTAAGCATATCACTGATGATGTCTTGTATATTGAAGGTTTGAAGCATAATCTTTTAGGTGTTGGACAGATGGTTGACAAAGGTTATTATTTGCAATTCAAGAATGAAAAATGAAAGATCCTAAATGCCTCTTGTATAGAGATTGCATTAGGAACTAAGACTGAAGGTAATATATTTCATTTGAATGCTGGTGATAAAAGTTGCTTGGTTGCTCATATTGATGAAAGTTGGCTATGGCATAGGAGAACGTGTCATGTTAATTTTGACTTAATGATTAAGATCAATTCTACTCAAGCTGTTAGAGATTTACCTAAAATTGTTAAACTTGATAATCTTGTATGTAAGGAATGTCCAATGGGAAAGCAAACAAGAATTTCTTTCAAGATCAAACAATATTCATCTAATGGATTGCTAGATCTTGTGCATATTGATCTATGCGGACCTACAACAATAAGAAGTATGTAGGGTGATAGATATTTTGTGTTACTGATTGATAATTATTCCAAGATGATGTGGGTTGCCTTTTTGAGGGAAAAATCAGAAGCATTGGACACATTCAAGATATTCAAAGAAAAGGTTGAAATTGAGATAGGATTGAAGCTGAAATGTCTAAGATTTAACAGAGGAGGAGAATTTTGTTCTGGTGAATTTGATTCATTATGTGAGAAGCATGGGATTAGAAGACAATTATCTTCTCCTAGAACCCCACAACAAAATGGAGTGGTTGAAAGGACGAACCAAAATATCTTGGATGCTACAAGGAATATGTTGATTGAAGGGAATGTTTCAAAGATCTATTGGAGAGAAGCTATTAGCACTGCTATTTACACATGCAACCAAGTGAATATAAAAGGTGATTCCAGTGAGACTCCTTATGAGCTATGGTTTGGTCATGTTCCTACCATGAGATATTTTATAATTTTTGGAAGCAAGTGTTATATCAAGAGATATGAGGATATAGGAAAGTTTGATGCAATAAGTGATGAAGGAATTTTCTTGGGATATTCAACAAAGAGAAAAGCCTATCGGTGCTACAATAAGAGACCAATAAAGATAGTGGAAATTGCAAATGTGAAGGTTGATGAGAACTATGGAAAAGAAATCAAAGCATGTGGATATGATGATGATCAGAGTGATGTCTTAAAGAAAATTCAGACATAAGAATTGAAGCAAAATGATCTGGTAGAGATAGTTAATCCGGATATTGTGGCTACCAATCAAGAGGTGCAAGAACTTGAAAAATCAGAACAATCAGAAGATGTTGAGGTATGTGAGATTAAATCATTCTGAAAATCAGATCATTGGTGGTAAAAATAAAGGCGCGATGATTAGAACAAGGCTAGTTGCTGAAGAGGTATGTTTGATTTCTAAAATTGAACCTAAAGATGTTGTTCAAGCTTGCAAAGATGAAAAATGGATAAAGGCTATGGAATAAGAATTGAATCAGATTGAAAAGAATAACACATGGGAACTTGTGCCTAGACCTAAAGACAAGAATGTGATTGGTACTAAATGGGTATTTAGGAACAAATTGAATGGAGCTAGTGAAGTTGTTAGAAATAAAGAAAGAATGGTATGCAAAGGATATTCACAAAAGGAAGGAATTGATTATATAAGACTTTTTCTCTGGTAGGTAGACTTGAAGCTGTTAGACTATTACTTGCATATGTTGCTTATAAGGATTTCAAGATATATCAGATGGATGTCAAGTCAACTTTTTTGAATGGTGATCTCAAGGAAGAAGTATACATTGAGAAACTTGATGGATTTTCATTAGTAGATGATGGAGACATGGTATGCAAACTAAAGAAAGCTCTTTATGGACTGAAACAAGTCCCTAGAGCCTAGTATGCTAGATTGGATAAGTATTTGCTGAAATTGGGATTTAATAAAGGTAGTATTGATAGTAATCTATATTTCAAGATTGAGAATGATAACATTTTGATTGTTGAATTTTTTGTTGATGATATTATCTTTGGAGGAGATGATGACTTGAGTATGAAGTTTTCTGGTGATATGCAGAAAAAATTTGAGATGTCTATGATAGGAGAAATGGAATTTTTATTAGGTTTGCAGATTTCACATACTAGAAAAGGTGTTTTTATATCTCAAGCTAAATATGTGAAGGAATTATAGAAGAAGTTTGGGTTATAAGATTCTAAACCATTTGGAACTCCTATGGTGAGTACCTGCAAATTGTCTAAGAATGATGAATCTCCAAAAGCCAATCAAATCTTGTACATATCTATGGTTGGTGGTCTGCTATACTTGACTCAGAATAGACTTGACATTATGCATGCTGTGTGCATGGTTGCTAGATATCAAGCTGATCTGAAAGAGATTCATGTCACTACTATAAAGAGGGTATTCAGATACTTGAAAGGGACTATGGATTATGGTTTATGGTATCCGAGGAATGATGATTTCATGTTATGTACTTACACTAATGTTGATTGGGTTGGTGATGTTGATGATTGTAAGAGTACCTCCAGTGGTGTATTCTTTTTGGGTAAGAAATTGGTTTCATGGGAAAGTAAGAAACAGGATTCAGTTTCCTTATCTACTGCTAAAGCTGAATACATTGTTGCTGCTAATAACTATACTTTGGTAGTTTGGATGAAACAAATGTTGAAGGACATCAGAGTTATCTATGATGATGCTACTGTCATATATTGTGATAATTTCAATTCTATTAATATGTCAAAGAACCCGGTGCAACATTCAAAGACTAAAAATGTATGAATCAAGTATCATTTCTTGAGAGAAAAAGTAAGTGAAGAGGAAGTGAAGTTAGAGTATGTGTCTACAAAGGAACAAATTGCTGATATTTTCACCAAGCCTTTTCCTAGCGATACATTTGTCTATTTGAGAGACAATTTAGGGGTATCTACCCCTCCTGATGGGAACTAGATGCATTGAGTTGCATCAATTTGGTGGACTTCACAGTCTTAACTTTTTGTCAAGATTGATGAGTTTATGCTACTCCTCTGATGGAGTAGTCTATTTGTGGATCAATTGAGCTGGTTGTAATCATGATTTATTTATCTAAGGGAGAGAGTTTAGTTTTCTATTTTGAGAACCTTTATCATTGATGTCAAAGGGAGAGAGAAAGCATGTGAAAAGCTATCTTATCTGCTGTTGGTGAGCTTGATATTAGGGGGATTTTGTTGGAGATGTTTTCTTTCTTTGCATTGATTATTTTTCCCATCCATATGTTGCCATCAATGCCAAAGGGGGAGATTATTGGACATTGCTACTACTAGGATATGTTGTTGTCATTGATGTCAACATATTCCTATTATTTATTGCTCTAGTGGTTGTAGATTGGTTTATTGGGATCATGGTTTGATATATGGAGTATTTCTAGTATCATTATATCCCTATGTATTGGTTTCAGTGATCCAGGAGCTTAATTGGTCATACCATATGATCCGCTTTACAATTTGGTTCTCTGATCAGTGCTTTGAAGAGTTCGGTATTTCCTCTGGTATATTCCGGTGTGATCAGATCTTGAGTTGAGATTTTGGGAGATTTTTTGGAATGTTCTTGTGTATCTTTATTTCAGATGGATTGTGATTCCGTGTTCCACAAGTTATATTTCCTCGTGATAATCGTTGTTGTTTGAGTGTTCTTGAGTTTCAGATGTTGATCAATGGATATTTTATAAGTGGTGTTGGTGTAGTTGTTACAAATGATTCTAATGTTCTTGCTAGTGTTTCCTAATTGTGTTCTATTTTTTTTTATATCTACATTGATCGATGTGCATGGTTTTGGTGTTTTGTTTATCCGGTGGTGTTCTTCAGATATGAGACCTATTTGGTGGTCTATAGCGTGTTGCGGTTGATCTTGGAGTTGATTCTGGTGGTTGCATGTTTAAGCATTTTATTTAGGTCCATGTTATGTCATGTATATCATTATATTGGTCCAGTGGTCGATCTTTGTATCGTGTGATGTAATTTTGTAATTAAGAGTTGAGGGTTTGGCCAACCTTGTTGTCAAGGTTGATGATCGATATATAGAGATGGTATAGTCATGTAAATTAGGTGTCAATGGTGTGTCTACATTATCATAGAGTGGTAAAGGTGCGAATAAGTGAATAATCCTTCGACATTGTGATTGAGCAGAGATTGAAGTGTTGTAGAGAAGACAAATGTGCTTAATAAAAATCGTCATTAGGCATTTGTGGATGTTATTATTTCAGTTCATTTGATTCTAGATTGTTGTCTAAATATTCTATAAGTCATGAGACTTCCTTGTAAGGTAGTGAACCTTCCCTGAGGGTTATATCCTTTTGGGTTATTATATTTTGAGCACTGAGCCTGAATGCATGTGAATTGCCCATTGTAATCATTTTCACATACTTCTGCAGAGTATCATCTAATTGTGGGTAGGTTCCCACCATGTTTTTCCAAGTCAAAATCTTAGTGTTGTGTGTTGTGCTATCAATTTTGCTTATCTTTGTTGTTGCTGCAATTAATCAGATTTTCGTTTGAGGTTAAGTTTGTTAATCCAGAAAAAAATGATTCACCCCCCCCTCTCAATTTTCCCTCATTGTTGTTGCCAACAACTGGTATCAGAGCTTGGTTACAGGTTGAAACCCCTCGCTTGTGCTTTGGGGGGGGAGGTTGTTGCAAGGTGTGTGCCCTTGGTCTCCTTGTGTTGTGCAACGTAGTGCTTGGGTTTGTGAGATGGCTTAACCACCTCATGTCGATTCTATAATTCTAGTGGTTGTATCAGGCATTAACAGGTTGATCTTTTGGTGCAACGACAACCACACTTGTAACACACAAATCCATAAGAATTAAAATAAATCACGAACCCACCCAAAGATAGAGTGATTTTTATTTGACCTGGACTAAGGAAACATTCATGGATCTTCTCAATGATAGAGCGATTTTGCTAGACTAGGACTATCGAGAAAAATTACAAATCCACTAAAGGACAAAGCAAATCTGCTAGGCTAGGACTATTGGAAAAATTTGTGGATCTGTTGAAGGACAACGAAAACAGCTAGACTAGGACTATATTGTTTTGGTAAAAGGACTAAAAGCACTAAAAATAGTTAATGCAAAAGGTTGTCTCAAACTGGACTAAAGGAAGTGATGCAATGGATATCCGTAAGAAAATACACTAGAGATTCCAAAAACCTAGCTAGACAAGTAGGAATACCTAATACATTGGGTTGACAATGCAAGTGCTAATACCACAAAGGGCCGATAGCTAGAGCTCTAGGCCTATAAAGAGATTTCCCTTTGTTCTCTCTCAAGGAGGCTAGATAAACCCAACCAAGAGATTTCTATCTCAACCCAAATAATTATATCATGAGTAAATTTGGCCTATGGTCCAGATCCCCTACACTAGTATATAGTGATGTGAAAAGTCTTCTATCTAGGCTAATACAAGCAACCAAGGGTGTCGTTGATATACACAAGGTATGTGAGACACATCTGTGAACATCACTCCGTCACAAGCATGTGTTGCAAAGGGAAGTTAAGCCTTTTGGACTAACAGTACACCCCTATCTTGGTACCACCCAAGCTTTGAGATTTTGCTAAACACAACATGAGATGGATTGGGGTACAACTTTAGTTCACCCCTTTATATATCCCATTACTATGCATGGTTTAGTTATTCCTTTGGGGTGATGAAATCCCCAAACATGACTTCTATCAAAATAAAAGAGTTTGTGTATGTTTCTCTTACACCCAAGATCCGCAAGGGAAAGGCGAAAGGATATGCACACACTAACCCAAGAAACAAAATTGTGCAAGTGCACCAGAGATGGTGGACAATCGTATATTTCTTTATGAAATCAAAGTGTTCCTAGATTAGTGATAAAAATAATTGCCTTTGACCATGTCTCACAAACAATAAATTAGTAGTTTGTTTCCTTTTTCATCCCCTCTTTTCCATGCTTTGGTCCTACAAGAACAAGGTATTAGTAGTTTTGAAGGGGTCTTTGACAAGTAGCGGAGGTTGCACAAATGAATTTACACGACCAACACAATCAAGTGTTTGTAGATTAGTTCAAATAATTAAGTTGGAAATATAAATTACAAGCTAATTCACTAATTAGAATATCATATCCACTAAAATATTGCAAATCTACCAAAGCGTAGAGTGAATTCATTGATTAAGTCACTGTACTACCTCAAGCTTGCCATCATCTATAGTGGATCCACTAAAATATAGAGATAATCCATTGGATCAGATGACGTATCTACTAAACTCTAAACGTATCCACCAACACACATAAAAGATACACTAGAATAGGTGGTGTATCCACCAAAATGTTTAACAAATAGTTTGATCATTTTCACTGCCTTTTAGCATATCTGCTGGTTGGGAGTTATGATATCGGTTGAAATTAGAGAAAATCCATTGGAAAAGTTAAGATAATCCACCTATTCACAGAGAACATCCACTAATATGCAAATAAAATATGTTGGTTTGTTGTGATGAAGTTTTTGTGTCTAGCTAGTGAATCTATTGACTTGTGGGCAAATCCACCGATTCAAACAAAGCTTTGCCAATCTAACCTACAAATAGAGAGGACTAAAAGAAACCAAAAATGGTAATTTAAAGAGACCCATGACTCAAGGTCTACCGAGCGTGTGCCATAATGATGCAGGAGCACTGGTTTAGTTCTTACAGGTTGAGCAGTTTTCAGTGGAATTGCTTGAGAGCATGGCGTTTCTTCATGTTTGAGTGTTTAGCATTGTGGTTTTGGGTTTATTCCCTTGTGTTCATGGTCATTGTCATGTTTTAGCTTCATATCTTTTGACTTTGTTTTCGGTAGTATGTGGATTTCGGTATTGTCTCGGTTGGTGTGTTCTTACTACTTAGCCTGGCTGTATGTTGAGAGAAGATGATTTTAGGTTGTGGTTGATCTCTATGACTTGCAGATCGTTTGAGGTGTTGCTTTGGGCCTTGGTCGGTATTCCTGGAGGTTTGTGCATCATTTTATGATTTGGAGACTCTTCTTAGTGATTTGAGCTGACATGTTATTGTTTACACGTTTCATCATGAACCGGTTGGTCTTTGGACAAATTGATTGAGTTGTTATTGCTTGCAGATGGTATAAATGGAAGCTTGTGAATCATTTGAAGGCAACAGATAAGTTAGAAGATTGAAGACAGAGCTTGGAGATTGAGCAAAGATGTAGAACCAGCGAGATTATGATCCGGTAGGACTGAGGCCGAAAGGCTGAGGTCCGAATTAGGATAGAACCAACAGACTATTACTAGAGGCCGATTGATATGAGGATGATCTGCAAATCTTGTAATTGCATTGTAAGCATTGCTTATATCCTGGACTGCAATCCAACATGTGTCATGTATAATTATTCAAATTGTAATAAGATTCTTTCACATTTTTTACCAATTGTTCTTCCTATTTTTTCTGGCACTTTGTTACAAGTTATTGGTATGCTTTGCATGGTTTATGTGTTTAGCTACAAGGTTGGGTTGTCCTTCATTAGTTCTCCTTGCCTTGACTGCATCAAATGATATCAAAGTTGGTTCATGAACCTGTTGTTGGACAAAGTGTTGTTTGTGCACCGGTTGGTTGGAGAGAAGATTAAGGCAACTTATGGACTTGTTCAGATCACCAAATGTGAGGCAGAGAAAGGTTTGCAGGTAGACCACCAATCCTAGAGCTTGATCTTGAGGCAGTTAGTGGGTGGAGACTTGAACAGATCATCGATTGAGGCAGGTTGTAGTTTGTACCAATAGATCATCATGGAGAGGCAACTAGAAGCTGTGGTTAGATCGCCGAATCCCCTAAGTTAGTTGCAAGTACCTATTAACCGATCGTCGAACCAGATCAAGTGATGGGACTCACTTTTCAATTAACCCCGAGAGTCTGATGCAGGAGTACCCATCTAGTTCTTATCGGTTGACCAGTTTTCAGTGGAATTGCTTGAGAGCGTGGCATTTCTTCATGTTTTAGTGTTTAGCAT
Organism: Cryptomeria japonica; assembly: GCF_030272615.1. Classification (NCBI taxonomy): domain Eukaryota; kingdom Viridiplantae; phylum Streptophyta; class Pinopsida; order Cupressales; family Cupressaceae; genus Cryptomeria; species Cryptomeria japonica. Next base: position 2,927,787 of record NC_081411.1, on the reverse strand, counting down.
TGTGGTTTTGGGTTTATTCCCTTGTGTTCATGGTCATTGTCATGTTCGAGTTTCATAGATTTTTGCTTTGTTTCCAATAGTACGTGGATTTTGGTATTGTCCCGGTTGGTGTGCTCTTATTGGTTAGCCTAGCTGTCTGTCAAGCGAAGATGATTTCAGGTTGCGATTGATCTCCATGACTTGCATATTGTTTGAGGTGTTTCTTTGGACCTTGACTAGTATTCCCGAAGGTCTGTACATCATTTTATGATTTGGAGATTGTTCTTAGTGATTTGAGCTGACATGTTATTGTTTACACGTTTCATAATGAACCGGTTGGTCTTTGGCCGACTTGATCGAGTTGTTATTGCTTGCAGATGGTATAAATGGAAGCTTGTGAATCATTTGAAGACAAGAGAGAAGTTAGAAGATTGAAGACAAAGCTTGGAGATTGAGCAAAGATGTAGAACTGACGCGATTCTGATCTGGTAGGACTGAGGCTGGAAGGCTAAGGTCCGGATTAGGATAGAACTGATAGACTGTTAGCGGAGGTTGATTGATATGAGGATGATCTGTGGATCTTGTAATTGCATTCTAAGAATTGTTTGTGTCTTGGACTATGCTCCAGCATGTGGCATGTATAATTCCTCAAATTATAATAAGATTCTTTCACATTGTTTACTAGTTATGTGTTCTGTGTTGTTACTGGTTGTTCTTCCTACTGTTTCTAGCACTTTGTTACTGGTTACCGGTATTCTTTGCATGTTTTATGTGTTTAGTTGCAAGGTTGGACTGTCCTTCATTGGATCTCCCTACCTTGACTATGTCACATAATGTGTATGCTAAAAAGTGAGTTCAAAGGACATAGACAACAACCAAAATACCCAAAACACAAACTAATACAACATCATGATTGGATAAAAAAAAAGATTTTAACAATACTAATGAGATTAAACTAAGAAAACCCAATGTTGTGAAAACACCCTTTTGATGAAATGACGTGTCTAGTGATATTATATTGAATGTGTGCCCATAAATTCGGCAACATAATGATATGGTAGCTCCAAGATTTCTCAAGATTTCATGAAGATGGTAAGAGTGCTCAAGAGTTGTGAATTCAATGTTGCATGATGAGAGAATGGAGATTATTTTTGGTTAAGTGTTGGAATTGGCCAAATGAAGGGCTAGGATAAAAATTAGAGATCCAAGAGATGGGAAGGCTTAGGGTTCTCACACTTATTGTGAAGTTGACAAGTGTCAACATGTGAGAAGGTGAGAGGTCAAGGTGGTTGAGGAAATGGATGGGGAAGAGTGTAAGGAAGATTTTCTATAAGGACATTTCTTTTACTCACACTCTAAGGTATTTGGGGAAAGGAATAACATAATTCTTTATTCCTTGGAGGAGACAAAATTGAAGGAGGGAGTACTTGGTATTTAAGGTTGAGGTGAACATGACTTGGCTTTTGGGACTAATCTTTGGGATTAGAAATGTGTACATGTTTAGGGGGGAATGGTTATAAAAATAATCAAGGATTAGAAGGAAAGTGACAAATGTCAGAGGATTCAATGGGTGGAGAGAGAATGAGGGAGGGAATTAAATTTTTTTTAATTCCAAGTGGAGAGAAAAAAGTATTTAACTTAATGAATTGTTTAATTTAACATGTAGATTATGAGAAAAGAGGGAAAAGGGTTCTTAATTAAATAAATGATAAAATTTATTTAATTAAATAAGATTAAGGGATTAGATGGATAGGCAAAATTAATTAATTTAGCCAAGATTGTGGAAGAAGTAGGGTTTAATTAACTAAATAAATTATTTAATTAACAATTAGATATTAGAAGAAGTGGGAATAAATTTAAAATCAAATAATGATGATCAAATTTAGGTGTCTACATACAAAATAAGGTAGACCTTGAGGAATATTTATTATAGAAAATTGTGTCGAAAGGAGTATATGTAGATCTAAATGGAGGGAGATCAATCACGTAGGGATTTAAATAAATGAATAATATTCAACATATAGACCCCTCCCCCCCGCACACACACACACACACACATACATACATTCATACACACACACACATACATACATACATACATACATATACATATACATACACATATACATATACATATACATATACATATACATATACATATACATGTACACGCGCGCGCGCGCACACACACACACACATATATTGGCCATTATGACATCTATGCATAATAGAGTGTATATGTAAGAGTATTTAATACTTAAAACAACAAACTATCTCATTATGGAGGGGAAAATGTACATATGAGGGACACAAGTAGTTAGGGTTTCATTCAAATAGAGACACCCCAATTGGGGTTGGGAGGCCGAATGACGAGTGGCATTCCATTGTCCTTGGCTTGCTCAAAGCGCCTTGTATGATATCCCAAGAGGCTCCATGATGAGGATAGGTTGTTAGAATAAGTATTATTGGAATAAATATGAGGGATGCAAGTAGCACCTATGCTCCATTCAAGTAGAGCCACCCTAAGTGGGGCAAGGAGGCCAAATGACGAGTTTTATTCTGCTCTCTTGGGCTTGATGGAAAGGAATAAGCTTGAGGCACCTTATATGATTTTCCAAGGAATTTTGTTAATGAAATTAGTTATATCGTATGATTGAGTTATTGTTCCTAACCCTAGTAGGAAAGATCTATGCTTTTTATTGAATTATTGTTACTATTAGGAAAGATATATTTTAAGAATTATGCATCAATGATTACCTAAAAAAATTGTAGGGTCTCAACTAGGATCTATCATGTTCCACAATTGGTAAATGATATCACTAAATCTAGTCCATTTCTTGTTTTACTTGAAATTGTAATTTTAAGGCAAAAAAGTAGGGCATTGAGAAGGGGGACATTACATATCCAATACTAGAACTATTTCAATTCTTCAAAATTCAGTAAACATCGAGGAATAGTGAAGAGATGGTTTAGAAAACACACATCCAAATAAAATGATTTAGGATTGCTAATTTAGTTTTACTATAGGATAAACCATGTGAAAACAAATATTATCATGGAAGACAAAATTTGACTAGGTCCATATATTTCTAAATTCTAGGAGAAAACAATTTTAGGCTATAGAATTTAATAGAAGAATTTTCATTTCCTATTAAGAGGTAGTTTCTTAAGCATCCATTATTATGCCTAGATCACTTTGGGCTCTTGTCTCATACATAGTTTATTGTGTTGTCCTATGTTTCTTTGTTTGCTTTAGATTATTTGTTTCATATTTTGAGTTGGTTTATAACTTTTTTTTGGTTTGCGAGTGAGTTAGTTTCTTTTTCTAGTCTCATTGTTGTATTACCATGAGTCATGATTTTCAACTTAGTTTTTATTTTTGACATTAGAGAAAATATTGATTGTAAGAAACAAAGCAATAGTGTTAAGTATTATCAGTTATATTTATTGTTTTTTTTTTGATATTTTTAGGATAAATGTTTAAATTGTATTTCAAATTCAATATTTAAAATAATCATTTTAGCACGAGTTATGCATGAATAATTGAGATGAATGCATTATAGTTTAACTGTAGATATTTTTGTAAGCGTTACACATAGATACAAAATTATTTATATGTTTCTTGAGATATGTTATTAGGTGAAAAATATTAAAATCCTATCTTATTGATAGGATTCATTATCTATAAATTGTAATAGTTTTATTTATTTATTTTTATATTTTTTTAAGAAAAGGAAGAAAGAAATAAGAGAAAATTATTACATATTTATTGAGTAAAAAATATTAAAATTCTATCTTATTGATAAGATTCATTATCTATAAATTATAATAGCCTTTTTTAAATCTGATATCATGAAATAACTGAGTGACCCTATCCAACGACCCAACCACACCTTAGGGTTGCCTAAATGTGAAAAGTGCATTGAAGAGCATGAATTTGAAAGCTGGCGAGTCTGAAAAGATGTAGGCGTGCAAAGTATTGAACACACTCATATTTGCTGCTTTCTGCGTTGCTACACGACCACATCATTTCTAAACCGCGTTTCCTCCACTTCCTCATAAAACTATTCTCTGCAACAAAGATTACCTGACAAAGGCTGCCACCTGCCGGTTCCTTGGCGCTACACTTTTGAAATCGTCCACATGCTCCCATTCCTTCATCACGCAGCGTAATGATTTGGAACGTACGGGACGACTGGCTGTTGGGAGTAATCAGGTCACCTGATGAGTTGTTGAAAAGCAGACATGAATAGACAGTGTCACAACGTGGGAGTTTCATGGCATATGGTGCTACTCATTCCGTTTCAGAAGAAGATCTGCCAACAATAATTTAATGGAGATATTGGAAACGTGATAAGTCTGGATTCTGATTGAAAAAGAGAGGTGAACAACAGGGTTTTTTTGTTTGGAATCAAAGTACATATTTTCTGTTTTATTGTATTTAATTTCAAGACGGTCTTATAAAAATACACAGATTTGATTTGTTGTGTGTTACTTTTATAAAGAGTATATTATACCATATTCACTTTTTTTGGAACATACCTTAAATGACAGATAGATAAAATAATATTAGAAATACGTTGTAGATTGTAATACAATTAGAGATATAAATTCACTAAGAGGTGGAGGCCATGGTCATTAGGCTGTTTGATTTCAAAAAATTTAAAATATTGCAATTAAAGTATTTATCATTTATCGGTAAGCCTAGCATCATGCTAGTTGTTTATGGTAGGACATTAGGCATGCTCCTACTATTGAAAAGAATCAGATTGTCAAGAGCTGGCTATCGATTTCTGATGTTGTCTTTGTCATTATCATGCACTACATTTAGTGGTTAAGTTTCATTTCTAGTAGGAAAAATTGTTAAGGTCAAGAGATGAACTTTGACATTGTCTTGCCAACTAGTAGCACTCCTATCACATGGGGTTATGCAATAGTATACGGTAGATGAGTTTGTGGAGACCAAGCATGATGATATAAACTTAAACATGATAGAGACTCTGTGTGCCAATTAGTGCATCTTTAAGACCTACTAACAATAATCGACAAAATCTCCACAAAATATGGCTTTGATAATTCTGATAACGAGAGTTTTATTCACATTACATATATTGCTCGAAAATTCTCCTTGCTTTCATACTAGAAACAATGCCTCATTTTATACAACAAAATAGACTAATTTAAGCCCAAAACCAATCTGTTTGAATCTTCCATCATTTAGGAAAATCCAAACTAATTTATATGCTAAATTAAATACATTTAGTTGTTGCATGATTATTTGGAGTTTACAAATAATAACTTCCTCCAAAATTTAGAAATATCTAGATTAATGCTAATAATGCACCTATATCGGACTACAAAGGAACAAAATATTTCTTTATGGAGTCCTGTCCATTAGCTCATCAATATTTCTATCATGTTTGGATATGTCTAAAGCTACCATCCATGTAGCATCTTCAAGTGGACATTCCTTCCACTTTCAATCAAGTACTAAAGATACTCCTTGCACTTAGTTTTGCTTACTACCTTTTTATCTAGGATAGATTCGATCTCCTTTGGTTGTGTTTTGGGTAGTTGATGTTCCCAATTTATAATTTGATCATCTTCAATTTCACGCGCATTTGTTGAATCTTCTTCTCCTTTGAAGGGCTACAAATCTGAAACATTGAATATAGGAGACATTCCAATATCATTTGGAAACTCAACTTCATAGGAATTTGAAGAAAAATTCCTTAAGATTTTACAAGGCCAAATCTTTTTCAATTTCAGCTTAATGTATTCCCTCTTTGGAAACTTTTCCTTCATTATATGTACAATGACCAAATCTCTAGATTCAAAATTTAGCTCTTTCCTCGTCAAATCTGCTCTTTTATTGTACTTTCCTACATTCTCTAGAAGCTGTTGTTTGACTTTTTCATGCAATTCTTGCATAAATGTTGCAAACCTTTCTCCATTAGCACTTATCATTTCTTGCTTACCCAATGTTCTCAATTCATAAACACCTCTTGGATGCATATTAAAACACGTGCTTTGGTTTGGTGAATCATTGTAAGAAAATTTGGCTTGTTCAAGTACTTGATCCCACTATTTGGTATGTTCACTTACCAAGCTTCTGAAGATGTTGCCAAGGATTCTATTGATCACCTCAATTTTCCCATTTGTTTGAGGATGGTAGGATGAATTGAAACTAAGATTTGTTCCCAAGTTTTTCCGAAGAGTCCTCTAGAAATAGCCAACAAATTTAATATATGTGTTAGAAATAATACAATTTCTAGGAAGTCCATTCAATCTTACTATTTCATTTGTTTTAGCCCATCCTATAAAATGTGCCATTTTGGAGAATTTGTTAACTACAAAAATATGGAATCATTAAGTTTCTAATTCTTTTGTAGTCCAAGTACAAAATCCATACTAATTGAATCCCATAACCTATTCGGTTTATAGGCAAAGGCTGATATAATCCTGTGTTTTTGCTTCTTCCCTTAGCATGCTAGCATATCCTACATCTTTCTACAAACTTGTTCACATCAACTTGCATTTTTAGTTAAAAATAATATGCACTCAATTGAGCAAGTATCTTGCTTTGCCCAAAATGCCTTGCCAAACTACCACTATGTTTCTCTTTCAACAAGTTATCTCTCATTAAACATTTAGGAATGCATATCTTGCTTCCGTTAAATAGTAGTCCTTCTTGAATCATGTAGTCCATCCATAGACTCCTATCTTTAATTATAGGATCTTCACATGCTGCAAAGCCTCTCTAAAATCTGAATCCTCTTTGTAGATGTCTTTTATGACATCAAATCCCATGATATTGACTTTAGATTCTTGCATAATAAGACTTCTTGTGTTTAATGTATTCATCACTTTGTTAGATTTTCCACTTGTTTGCTTGATAACAAAGGTAAAATTTTACAAAAAGTCAATCCATTTTACATGCCTTTGATTCAACTTAGATTGATTACTAATAAATTGTAAGGCTTGGTTATTAGTGTAGAATACAAATTATTTAGGCATTAAATAATGCCTCTTCTTCTTCAAAGCTTGGACAAGAGCATAAAATTATTTGTCATACAAAGAATACTTATTTTTGGCATCATTACGATTCTCACTATATAGTAGGAAATTATCTTACCTTCTTGACTTAAGACAACACCTGCAACAATCCCACTAGCATTACCACTTGAAAAAGTTTACCAAAATTAGGCAAGGCTAGAATAAGTTGTTTTGTAATATCTTTCTTGAGTAAAAAAAAGATTCTTTCATCTTCCTTAGTCCATTGAAATAGCTTCGTATTTCCCTAAATCGTTTCCACAATTGGAGCACAAATTCCACTTTAGTTTCTATAAATTTTCTATAGAAGCTAGCTAGACCATGAAAGGTTCTTACCTCAAAGACATTACTTGGAGTAGGCCACTCTATTATGGCTTTGAATTTTTCCTTGTTCATCTTCAAACATTCTTCTGATACAACAAATCCCAAGCAGATTAACTATCTCTTCATGAAAGTACACTTTTTAAGATTATTTAGAAACTTCCCTTTTTGTAGCTTATTCAAAACCATTCTGAGATGTCTAAGGTGTCCCTCCTTTGAATGACTATAAACTAGAATATCATCTAGGGAGATGATTAAAAAATTACCTATGAATTTCTTTAGTACCCCATTCACGAGTTTCATGAAGATAAGTTTGGGGGATTTTCTAAACCAAATAGCATCACTAGTCATTCATAAAGACCATCATTTATCTTAAAGGGTGTTTTCCACTCATCCTTCTCTTTCATTCTTATTTGATGATACCCAAATTTTAAATCCATCTTAAAAAAATATCTTCCACCACTTAGATAGTCCATCAAATCATTAATTCAAGGTAAATAAAATCTATAATTGATTGCAATTTTGTTGATGGCCCTTGAATGTGTACAAATTCTCCAACTTCCATCCTTATTTGAGCTCAACATTGTTGGAACAACACAAGGACTTAGAATTTCTTTCACTAGTCCTTTGTTCAATAATTCTTGTACCTAATTCTTGATTCCTTCATTTTCCTTTGAAGTCATCTTGTAAGCTCCCTTATTTGGTAAATTGGATCTTGGTATGAGATCTATATGATGGCTAATGATTCTCACTAGAGGTAATTCATTAGGTAAGTCATCCACAAAAATATCAACAAACTCATTCAACAAATATTTAATTTCTTGAGGTAAATAAATTAACTTTGTGCTAGTAATAACTACTCAAGCTGGCTTACCAATTAATACAAAACTTACCTCCTCATCTTTGATTCGGTATATAAATTATTTACTACTAACCATGGACACTTTAGGACTAACTTCCTCAACTGCATTATCATCCTTTGGGCACAAGTGTGTTCTTCTTTCCATCCTTTTGAAAAGTATAATTATAACTCCTTCCATCATGAATTGCTTTGCTATCAAACTATCAAGGCCCACATTAAAGAACATGACAAACATCCATTGATATAAATCACATGTTACCTCATCTTTGTAACTTTCTATCTAGAAATCCAATCAACACTATTCATTTACCAATACTTGATGTCCATTTTGCAGCCTAGACACCTTATATGGAGTTGGATGTGTTGTCTTCTTTAGGCCTACTTTATCAACCATTTCAATGGATACAAAGTGATGCTCTGCTAAATGGACAAGGTTAGTCTGAGATAAATAACACAAGACACAAGAAATCGTTAGTGTTAGTCAATCAAAAACTAATCTAAACAGGCATATCAAAAGAGATATTAAAATCATGCTAATATATCTAACAAATGAAACAAAGATAATAAGGCATCTCCAAATGCCTCTTAGCATGCTTTTAGCTCCTTCTCCCTTGTTCCTCTCCTCTCCAAGTTCCAAAATAGTGTAGCTCTCAGCAGCTCTTTGCACTATGGATGCTTATGGAGGATTGAGATTTGGGTATTTTGCTCCAAATGTAAAATGAAAAGCTAAAATACTAGATGCTATTAAAATGATTGATTTTAACCAAAAATAATAAGATATTAGTTTGCTATTGCTAAATGCTCTCTAAAATGCCTATAGGTTAAATGCATACAATTTTTTAGGATCTAGATTATGAAAAAAATGAGCTCTATTTATAGGGAAAATGGAGCAATGGATGGTTGAGATTGAGCAATCTCAACAAGGGTTAGGATTGAATGATTTCAAATCCATGTGAGGGCTTTCAACCCAATCCCAGGATGACAAGTGTCAATGTGAGATAGGTTGAGAGGAGAGGGAATAAGCATTAAATGTTTGATATGACCTTGGGAGTTAAAGTCAAGGTTAGTTGAATGAATAAACTCTTTATTCAAAGAATAAAGCTTTTATCCAATGGATAAACTCTTGTGCAAATGTAAAAAGGATAAATATGGTCAAAACAATAAATGTTTGGAGAGACAAGTTTGAAATAACCATAAATGGTTATGTAAGAGCCATAAATGGTCATGTAAGAGCCATTAGTGGTATTGGAAGACTTTGGGGTTTAATTTGTTGAACACACAAAGCATTAAATGCTTTTCAAAGACTTTTGAAGTCTTTGAGAAGTGACTTCATTTTGCTTAGGAATGTGACAATAACTAGGGGATGGATTAGGCTAATTAGGAAGGGGTTAGAAGAATCTAGAAGGGGATTAGATTTTGCAATTGGATTTGGTGGCTGAGGGAAAATATGATTTTATTAAAAATAAAAATTCATTTATTTCAATAAATGTGTGCAAGTTGCATTTGTAGGAAAATGCAAGTGGGGGGGATAATGATTTAAATAAATATTTTTATTTAATTTATTTAAAAAAAGGAAAAGGGGATTTTAATTAAATAAATAGATTTTATTTATTTAATTGATTGTGAATTTGATTTAATGAATTAATTAAAATAAATTGAATAATTTATTTAATTAATAGAAGAATGTTTGGGAATAAATTAATTAAATATTAATTTAATTAACTGATGGCTAGTGGATTTTTAATCAAATAAATAATGAATATTTATTTAATTAAGCTGGATAGATTTCTGTGACTACATTTGCCCCTCTTTGAGATGGCGCGGTTTATCGCATTGTTTCAAAGAAAGAAAAACTGGTGTGAAGAAATGCTCCATAATGTAAATTTAATGGGTGGTATGCCCCCTCGAGAGATGGGCCAAAAAATTTCAAAAAATCGGGCGATCTCTCGAAAAAGAATGAAAATTGGCAGGGTGTTAGAAGAGAAGAAGTGAGCAATACGGGTGAAAAATAAAAGAAATCAGGGGAAAAATGGAGAAATGGGGGGCTCAGGAAGTTTACGGGGACCACGGCAGTGAGCAGGGGGAAGTTACGGTGACGGCGAAGGGTATAAATGGGGTGAAAGGGATGAAAATAGGATCATTTGTGACCGCGACCAGTGTGAAACCAGAGCTCTAATAGTGACATTTTGGAGGAGCGAGCAGTAATTAGGATGCCAGTATCGATTACAGAGCACAGATTTGAGTGAGTCCGACGGTTCCAGCGGCCAGACGACTATGGACCAGCGGTACATAAATTGGAATTTTGAATTTTTATGCATTTTTGATAGGCTTTTTGCTGAGTCCAAGTTGAGTTGGAGCAATAGCGTTGAAACTATGGTTTTGGCGCTTTTGCTCAATTAACTAGCGCTATGGTGCCTCAATGGTGCTATTGGCATATTGTTTGAGCGCTTTTGAAATGGTTTAGCGCTATTGTATGTATATTTAGGTGCTATTGATTAATAAGCGCTATTGAGTGATTAATTGAGCACTATTGATTTGAATGAGCACTACTGTGTAGTTGTTTTAGCGCATTTGTAGTTTGAGCGCTGTTGGATAGCTGATTAAGCACTTTTGTTTGGGTTGTAGCGCTATTGTTTTAGGATAAATAGATGCCCCAGTTTGGATGAAGAAAATCTCCTGATGCCAATGATAGATGGATGGCGATGTGAAGTGGGAGTTGTTTTGAACCATAGTAGCCTGATGAGACTTAGGTCATTTTTAGGATAAATGCCTGTTTGAAGTCTAGGTGGCCATGATTGCTTACCTGTTGAGACCCGAAGATACTTGATCAAAGTATTTGTTGATAGTCTAGGTTTAAACTTAAGAAAGTTTGAAAACAAAACAACTGATGATGATTGATGAATGTCCATGTGCAGGAGGAGCTAGGCATGTTGCAGTTACGCGAGAGACATCCTGCGACACAGGGGTTGTGAGATCGATTGACAGAGGTAGAGATAGATTGTATTGCGGCTACTGGATTGTATGAGGTGATGCACATGCCCATGATTCAGATGAATCACTATTTGATCATAGCGTTAGCTAAGCGGTGGCACAGCGAGACGTACACCTTCCATCTGGCACAGGGGGAGATGACAGTGACCCTAGAGGATGTGTGGCACATCCTGCGGATCCTAATTCGGGGGGAGTTGGTTACATATGATAGATCCTGGGGGACCCTTGTAGTTCAGAGATTTTTTGATGAGGATGTTTTTATTGATGATGGCTCTATTGCCTAGGAGGAGATAGCGGCATTATATGAGCCTCTACCAGCAGTCTTATCAGGTATCGTGGGAGGACTTCTTTGTCCAGACAAACGATCACAAGGTTTGGCCGTGGGTTTGGGGCAAGTGATTGAGATGATGATTATCGAGGGGACCCAATTTGCTTGGGGGCCATGCATGATGGTGCACCTTTACCAGGAGCTTCATGAGGTGGTCTACCAGGGGAGGGGTTCCTTAGTAGTGGGCGTGACACTTCTGCATATTTGGGCCTGGGAGCACCTACTAGTGACTCGACTAGTAAGTCTGAGGTTCCGCATAGTAGATCAGCTGTATATGTTCATGTATAGCGGCATGATGAGTCAGCCCCACCTGGGGAAGTTAGAGTGGTGGCGGCGGGCACTGGATGATCTAGATGCAATCATATGGCGATCATACCTGGAGTGTGAGCCATGGGATGATGATGTAGAGGCACTGCCCTATGTTTTTATGACCCGATTCCTCATTAGGAGGACCTTATACCATGTGGAGAGACAGGAGCCCGGGAGAGTTCTGAGACAGTTTGGACGGCAGCAGGGACTGCCTAGTGGATCAGGGGATTATGCACAGGTGATTCGGGAGAGGTATGCATGGGGGCCAGTGCTACCGTATGATCTGGCACTGGCAGAGTTTTGGACGCTACAGGCGAGACCATGGGATATACGACCGAGGGTCATGGATGCAGGAGTATCAGATGAGTATACGCAGTACCGGGCTGCGCACCCGACCTTATGGATATCCGATCCAGTAGAGCCGATCCCAGATTTTGAGGATGAGAGGGGATGGAGACGGAGGAGGGAAAGAGGAGGAGGTGGAGGAGGTGGTGGGTTGGGGATGTGGATTCAGCGGAGAGGGAGAGGTGGACTGCCTCTATGGATAGCACAGGGACCATTGAAATAGGGAGGAGTTTGGCTGGGTGGGAGGGGGATGGAGAGGGAGATCCCGATGGATAGAGGGGAGGGAGCTACTAGAGAGGGTGGTATAGGTGAGGTGGCTATGGATACCAAGGAGGGAGCCACTAGAGATCTTTGAGATCACATGATAGCACATTTGCAGACCCAGATAGAGGATTTGGAGGCGGAGGTGGCGGCTAGGGATGTGCAGCTATTTGCATGGGAGTCAGAGCTGGCGGTGGTACTGCATGAGAGGGATAGTGTAGTGGAGAGATTGGCAGAGTTGCAGGAGAGAGTCCGGATTGGAGTAGGAGCACAGGGGCCTACGGGGGAGGTGATGAGGGAGATGCGGTGAGCACAGGCGGAGATAGACTACTGGCGAGGTTTATATGAGCAGGTTGTGCTAGCTAGTCAACGAGCTCTTAGCTATTCTCAGATGTGGCAGGCTAGATCAGAGCAATCGCAGAGGGTGCAGAGCAGTGGGGGTGTGATGGGTCCTGTATAGAGGGAGAGATCAGGGGATGTAGGAGTGAGTGGGGGTTCGATGAGGCCTCCATGGAGAGATGGATCAGGTGGTGCGGGCACCAGTGGGGGAGCAGGTGGCGATGGTGGTACAACATCTGGCCAGAGTAGCATTTGAGAGAGCATTTTTGCATATATGTATTGTATCATTGTTTATTTTTTGGACTGTATCTTGGATGGCTCTTGGTAGCCGATTGTGTAGACTTCATTGTACTCTGATATATGAGATGATATATATGAGGAGATCCCATATTTTGATGATATGCAGTTGATATGTATGGATGTTTATGCAGGATGATGAGTTATTGCTTAGATGGATATGTGTACATGTATGCATTTGATGAGATGTTTCTTATATGCATGTGTTTATATGATTTATGATGTGGGATATTGATAGATGAATGCAGGTTTATATATGTATGATGTGTTTGATTTTTTTGATGTAATGCCATGATGATGATGTATGCTTGTGATTATTTATGAACAGGATTTTGGTGTTTCCTATTGCAATATAATGATGAGATAATTTATGTGATGATGTTTATGTATGGATATGCATCTAGATGTTTTTAGATGAATGTAATATGGATAAACAAAATGTAAAGTACAAATGTTTATATGATAATGTTTAAATAAATGCATATGTATAAATGGATATATATAAAATGGTATGAACCAATGTGTTTTTGGAAACAAATGGTTTTATGATTCTAAATGCGTAATATGTTTGGGTAAAAATGATAATACAATTCCTGGTTTTTTTTTTTTAACTGCACCTTAATGCAATTTAAAAAGAGGATAATGAATGCAATGTGAATGAATCCTAAAAAATGAGCATAATAAGATACTTAATAATGGATGAATGAATGCACCTTTTAACTATAAATGAATGTATGCAATGATAAATGATAAAGGATAATGATGGATAATTGACACTAAATGAATGCATAGTAAAAGATTTAAAACAATCAAAGACAATTTGATCCCACAAATGAATCTAATTTTTTATGATTGATGCAATGATGCAAATGATTAATGAAAACTAATGTCAAAAATGAACTATATGCAATGTTAAGTTAAAAAATGACATGAATGTATTTAATGCAAGATGCAACTAAATGCGATGATGATATGACCATGATGAATGCAAGGTTTCTGAGATTTTGCATGATGCATTGATGATGTATCAGAGTACTCGGTCATGATTGTATCCGAGACCAACTTTAAATGGTTATGTTTTTGCATATAAATCCTACATATGTGTAGCGTCCTAAAATTGCGACACTTGCAATTTCGACTGCATTTCGGTCTTCACGATGGCGATGCAACACGCAACCTGAATGGAGACCCCGAAACTTGCTCACGACACTGAAAGCTGCATTTTTCAAGCACCCTGGCCTGAACCTCCTTGCACCCTACTGTCCTGGGAGGTGGGACCAGAGTGCCCAGCACCCTGGTCCTTCAGGACTAGGGCGCGTCCCTGGGTCCTATTTTGGGCCCGATCTCCTAAGGGGTCTCGGGTCTTTTTGTTTGCAATTTGGAAATTAACTTTCTTGGTCGGCCTAAGGTCGGGAAAATCAGTCTATCAGCCCTAAATGACAAGTATATAAACTACATTTTTCTCTCTCATTTGGGATGATGATGATGAGCATGATATGAAAAAGCGTGGAAATTATACTCAAACATTCAAGCATTCCTTCAAGCAATTGATCATTTCAAGTCTCCATTCAAGGTTAAGTGCTGCATTCAAGACAAGGATTCAACCATTGAAGAGGAGATCACACACTAAATGCTACAACATACAACATACTACTACAACAAACAACAACATCTAAACCTTCGCACATAAGGATACCAACATCCTTAGAACAAGGTATTAGTACTTGTTTTACAGTCATTTACATTTACAGCTCTTGCTCATTTCTTGGTTAATTCCAAAACCGGGGTTTGACCTAAAGGCAAACCCCTAATCCCTAACCCCCCAATCGTCTTCGCTTTTCTGTGTGTAGGTTGCAGGTACGCGGCTGAAATTGAAGATCTGGAATCCTTGTGCAGAGATGAACAGATCCCCCTTCGTTTCGCGGATTTTTCGGAGGACCGTGGCACCGGGCGCCATTGTCCTGACAACTTTTTCTCAAATTTGCAGGACAACGCCGTATCGACATTTTACTGCTAATTCCAGGTTCGCAGCTTCATACTGTATTCCTATCTCAGTTTATAAGCGAGTCTTTATCACTTTCTATGCATGCTTAGCTTAATTCTTCTCTCAACATTCTTTACAAAAGAGGGTAGCCTTGCTGTCTTAACCCTTGAAACACATTTAGCATCCAATCTTGCATTGCGTGGGATTGGATCTTATGGGTTTCAACCCCTCTTTTGAATGTAAAGTCTCTCCCCTAAGTGAAAACCATCGAATCCTAGCGAACCTCCCTTCTCTCTCCTCAGAGTTGGAAGAGGGGAGAACAACTAGGGTTCGATCGCAATTTTCCGCTTTACATTTTGGTGAAACCGACGTGAACATCCTCTCTGATTTTTCATGCTTAGATCTGAAAAAATTGATTACCTTTCCATGTTTGATCTTTTGCAAAATTTTAGAGGTGATTGCATAAAAACCCTAAATTTTCTTTTTAGTAATTGAACTTGCGAAATGTCTAAATGTTAATGCCTGTTTCAGATTTGCTCTTCTATTACAAATTATCAATTCATATTTGTGCTTTAATTCTGAAAATTAAGTGGTTAAGTGTCAAAACCCTAATTTTTGAAACCCTCTTGATTCAACCTTTGTCCGACAATTTCACTGATCAAAACATCTCCAAATCAGCTGTAACTTTGGATTCCGCAATAAAATCACAATATCTTTCATCCCTGAAAATTTGGAAAAAAGTTGCGAGGACCGTGGCGCCGAGCGCCATCGTCCCCGACATTTTTTCCGAAATTTCGGGAGCGAGATCTTACTGTGTTTTTCTACTAAAATTCAGAATTTTGGCTGATTGTATCAATTTTAACACCTTCAAAATTACAGTCAAAGTTGGTCTTGTGATTGCTTGGATTAAGGCTTCAAAATATTTAAAAATCATTGAAATTGAAATTTTGTGTCAAAATTGTGTTCTTACTGTCCTAAATCTGAAAAGTGTGTTATCATTCATTAAAAATTTCAGTGCTTTATTCAAATTCTTGCAATTTGTGACTTTTGAAATTAAGTGCTTAATTACAACAACTTTGATTTCCGCTTTCAAAATTGAATTTTGCGTGAAATTGAGTCAATTTTCAAATTTCAAAATTTGCATTGCTCTTGACATTCCCTCTAAAATCATAAAATTCAAAATTTTAGTTTCCCTCTCTTTTTCAAAATTCAAATTTTGTATTTTTCGACAATCTTGGTAGGGTTCAATTTCGAGATTGCAACTTTAATTTGGCCTATCTACAGATCGTAAAATCACTCAATTTTTTCAGATTAGCTCTAAAATCATCTGCATTTAACAGCTTAAATCCAGAAGATTGGCTGATTTTACTGAAAATTGCTACCTCTAAATTCAAAATCTTCTCTCTCTTTCTAGTGCATGAGTTTTACAACAATAAGCCCTACTTACACTATTCCCGTTAGACGAAGCCGTAGAATTAAGTCTTTCCGAGGTTTAACTACTGAGGAGATGGAACCTAATTTGAATAGCCTTTTTAACGAGGACATGGGTAATTCCTCTAATCCTCCTAATGATGAAGAAGCTCTCCATGAGGTTTCTGTAGAACAACTTTCGAAATTGGATAACCAATTTGATGATTTTCGACAATGGATGTCTCAAGAATACCCTGATAGTCAAGCTCTTCCTTTAATTGAGGGTCTAAAACGTATGCTTCAAAGTGATAAGAATGGAATTGATATTTTGCGTGGTATTGCACACATTGTGGATTCGAATGTGATGCCTATGAAGAGTTGTGCTGAAAATTTGGGTTATACACAATCTCCTACTCAAGTCAATCATTCTATTCCTTTGACAACTTCTATTGCTAGCATACCTACTTTTACATCAAACATAATGGCTACTTCTACACAAGACATTCCTCCTATGATCACCAGTCATGGGGGCAACCCTTCTTCTTCAATTAACCCTCTTCCTTCATTCAATCCGACTTCTTCATTCATTCCTTCAATGAGTGTGCCTATTATATCACCAGAAATGAACATGACGCAAGGGGGCAATTCATTTAACCATTCCATTCCTCCTTGTAGTGTTCCTCCTGCCCAATCATCTCCTATGACTAATTATCATAGAGTCCCACCACCTTACTCTCTACCTTCTTTCAATAACATAACACCTCCATCACAATCTAACACACCTAATATGAATTCTTCGACTGAAGCGACCATTAACAATCTTGCACAAACTGTCTCTTCTTTACAGCAACAAATTGCCTCTATGAATCAATCTAAGTTTAGTGTGCCCACATTTGATGTTGCGAGCCCACTTTCTCTTGACATTGTTCAAGCTATCCCTCCTAAACATGTTGAAATTCCACATTTGGAGCTTTATAATGGTAAAGGTGATCCTCTAACACATGTTAAGACTTTTCAAACAATATGTATCGATTTTGCTTATGACCAAAGGTTGCTTGCAAAACTGTTCACTAGAACATTAAGAGACAAAGCCCTACAATGGTATTGCTCGTTGCCTTCCTATTCTATTACTTCTTTCGAACAACTTGCAAATGCTTTCATTAAACAATTTCAAAACAATATAAGTCCTAAAGTTACTTTGATTGATTTAATGCATTGTAAACAAGGTGTTAAAGAAAAAATGACTGATTTCATTGGTAGATATAAGCATTTGTATGCTCAAATTTCTTTTCCAGTGCCTGACAATGATATTCAAAGAATCTTTATTTCTAATTTACAAAAAGATATTCGAGACAAACTTCTGTTTTCTGAGTTTACTTCTTTCCAACAGTTGTGTGCAACTCTTCACAATTATCAACTGACTGTGAGTCAAATGGAACAATCACATCCTATGGCTCCGAGTGATAAGGGTGATAGCAGTCAACAACCATTTGGGAAGTTTAAACTGAACAGAGATTCCATCAAATTCAATGAACACATCATCAACAACAATGTGAATGCAGCATCAGGTGTGCCTCCTATTTCTAAATTTTTCAAGAAATAAAGAATGTATACTCCTTTGAATGAATCATTGCATAGTATTATGAATAAGTTATTGGAACAAAATGTGCTTACTCTTCCTCCTATAAGACAAATTGATCTTGCAAAGATTACTTCACCTTATTTTGATAACAAATTTTTTTGTCAATTTCACCGTCAGCCTGGGCATGATACTGAAAAATGTTTTTCTTTAAAGGGTAAAATTCAAGATTTGATTGATAATAATACTATCTCTATTTCTGGAGTGAATGATAAAGGCAACACATCTGTAGCTCCTCCTAACCAAAATCTTCAAATTTTCACTGATCCATTGCCTTCTCATGCCTCTAATGCAATTGAGGCTAATGATTCCTCTCTCTCATCTGATGGTCTTGTGTCTATGACTCCGAATGTGATTAACTTTGTAGAGCAGCAAGAAATCCCTAAAGAATCTTCCATCACATTTGATTCCAGTGAAACCATTAGGGCACCTGATGGTCCTTTATACATAGTTGCAAAAGTTAAGAATACACCTTGTCGTGGAGTGCTTATTGATCCTTCGTGCATGATTAATGTTATTACTGAAGAATTCCTTTTTACTTTGCAATTGAATTAAGTGATATATGACAAAACAGATGTGATTGTGAAATTATTTGATGCATTTTCTTCTCCTGCAATTGGTTCTATTACATTGCCTATTGAGGTCCATAACAAATCTCTTGATGTGAACTTTTCTATTATTCCATCTACCGAACAATTTCGTGTGAAGCTTGGCTATCCTTGGCTATCTTCCATGAAAGCTATTGCTTCTCCTATTCATAAGTGTTTGAAATTTCCCCATAATGGTGAAGTTGTTACTGTCAATCATAGTCTCTTTAAACCAGCTGAAAGAACTTCTAGCATTCCTATTGATTACTTTTGGCCTAAACAATTCCAATCTCTTCCTCCGCGAAGTGATCATCTTTTCAAATCTTATCAAAAGTGGAAAACAGATATGATCCTATCTCTAAGTGAACCTAGAACACCTAAACTTGATATTCCTATCATTCTTGAGAAGGAAGTTCTTCCTTTGAAAGATAAAACTAATGTCTTTCCTCAAGAAGATTCCCAACCCATCCCTATGGATGTGACTATGTCTATGCCTAATAAAATTCCTAAGAGTAGACCTATACCTCCTCGTCATGATGGACTTGGGCTTCTCCCTAAACCAAAAATTCCTCCTTTATATGGAGCAGTTCCTTCTCCTTCTTTTTATAGAGAGAAGAGACCTTCTTCTTCTCCTATTATCCAGCCTAAGAGACCACAACCTAAACACCCAAGTGCTAAGGATGAGAACATTCCTCCTCCTCAATCTTCTCCACTTCCTACTAAGACTAGACGAAATCATTTTGCACATGAACACCGATGAAAGCGTCGTCTTAGAGCTCAGGCAGCTACTTCTCAAACTTTGCAATCTCCAAAAACACCTTCAACAAGCATTATTCCATTTTCTCCTCAGCCGGACATTGAGCCTAAATCTCCTATACATAAGATGCATGATGGTCTTGATCCGGTGCGAGTTAAAGATCCTATTTTTATAAATCTTGATGATGATATGGATGAAAATGTTATTCATGATGAAAATGTTACTTCTCTTTCTTCTGATAGTGAATATGAACTTGTTGATATTGATAACCATTTATCTAATGAATTTTCTAAAGCACTTATCCTAGCTCCTAGACAAGAACAACGTGGCTCGAAACATGAACATAGCCCTTGTTTGGATCTTGTGATAGCTCCATCTATTGTGTTGGATGTTCCTCCTCTAGCGTGTTCCCTGCCTTCCCGAAACATTGATCAGCAAGATCGGGGGGTAGATGACGTGCTAGACTAGTTTCATTAGCATAGCAGATTCTTTCCTCCTCTCTTTCGTTACTTCTTCTATATGTTATTCTCATTCTTCTATTTGTTGTCCTTAGTGTTGTTTACTTGAGGACGATGCAAAGTATTGAGATCTCTCGATCTCTCTCATGTTGACTCAAAAGACACATGTGTTCCCTTCTTCTAGGTGACCTTCCTTGATTGGGGAATGAAGAACAATTATGCATACATACATATGATATATATACATGAATTATCATACAGCATACTGACCCCGAGGAAAGCGAAGTCACCTCGTGCTTTGTGTTTTGTGTCTATTATCCTTGGGTTTATCTCACACTGGGGGGCTAAATCCTTGCGATAACGTGCTCCTTTCCTTTCTCATTTCTTATGTGTATCACTACGTTAAAACAATCACCCCCGGTGAGGCGTGTGCGATCGCTTTAACATAGGGGGGCATACATCCCGTTCATATCTTTTCAAGATACTTGAAAATTTCTTGGTAAATTTAGCCTTGCCTTGAAAATTTTTGATATCTTTCTTGCATGACTCATAGTGAGGGAACCTTACTACTGACAGTCATGGTTCTTCCTTGTGATCTTCCCTTTTACTTTGTCAATTGAAGTCGTAAGATCCTTAGTCCACTAGGGGCTTGGTGTATCTTGCCTCCTTGACGTGGTGAAAGTCTTTCAATATTGTTTCATTGTTTCCTTGGTCTTCACGATGGCGACGCAACACGCAACCTAAATGGAGACCCCAAAACTTGCTCATGACACTGAAAACTGCATTTTTCAAGCACCCTGGCCTGAACCTCCTTGCACCCTGCTGTCCCGGGAGGTGGGACCAGAGCACCCAACGCCCTGGTCCCTGGGTCCTATTTTGGGCCCAGTCTCCTAAGGGGTCTCGGGTCTTTTTGTTTGCAATTTGGAAATTAACTTTCCTGGTCGGCCTAAGGTCGGGAAAATCAGTCTATCAGCCCTAAATGACAAGTATATAAACTACATTTTTCTCTCTCATTTGGGATGATGATGATGAGCATGATATAAAAAAGCGTGGAAATTATACTCAAGCATTCAAGCATTCCTTCAAGCAATTGATCATTTCAAGTCTCCATTCAAGGCTAAGTGTTGCATTCAAGACAAGGATTCAACCATTGAAGAGGAGATCACACACTACATGCTACAACATACAATATACTACTACAACAAACAACAACATCTAAACCTTCGCACATAAGGATACCAACATCCTTAGAACAAGGTATTAGTACTTGTTTTACAGTCATTTACATTTACAGATCTTGCTCATTTCTTGGTTAATTCCAAAACCGGGGTTTGACCTAAAGGCAAACCCCTAATCCCTAACCCCCCAATCATCTTCACTTTTCTGTGTGTAGGTTGCAGGTACGTGGCTGAAATTGAAGATCTGGAATCCTTGTGCAGAGACGAACAGATCCCCCTTCGTTTCGCGGATTTTTCGGAGGACTGTGGCGCCGGGCGCCATCGTCCCAACAACTTTTGCTCAAATTTGCAGGACAGCGCCGTATCGACATTTTACTGCTAATTCCAGGTCCGCAGCTTCATACTGTATTCCTATCTCAGTTTATAAGCGAATCTTTATCACTTTCTATGCATGCTTAGCTTAATTCTTCTATCAACATTCTTTACAAAAGAGGGTAGCCTTGCTGTCTTAACCCTTGAAACACATTTAGCATCCAATCTTGCATTGCGTGGGATTGGATCTTGTGGGTTTCAACCCCTCTTTTGAATGTAAAGTCTCTCCCCTAAGTGAAAACCATTGAATCCTAGCAAACCTCCCTTCTCTCTCCTCGGAGTTGGAAGAGGGGAGAACAACTAGGGTTCGATCGTGATTTTCTGCTTTACAATATGAATGAATGAATGGATGGGTGATATGCAACAGAATGCAATATATAAACAAATGAGATGAAATGACAATCCATAGTGCTCTATTTTCATCATTGAGCTTTAAAATGTTGGAAGAGAATACAAGCATCTTGACATAATGAATCAAGATGACCTGAGTATTCCTTACATGGATTTTATATAGCAAATTAATACCAATGACCTGATATAAGGGTCAAGTCAACCAGGGTATTGCTTGCGGAACAAACAAGGATTATCTCCATTCATGCATGACTTGGATTGTCCTCCTTGATCTTAGGCTGATCATATCCTGAGACAAGTGCATACCGTACTAAGAGATAAAACCTTTATCCAATTTGGATGAGGAGGAACCAAAGAATGAGCATTGTACTTGCAAACAAATAGTATATACATAAAGAATAAAGAATAAGGATCCTTGGTAATAGTTCATGCTCATATGGTCGAGGTATACACTGTAGTCAGCAAGCCATAATGATCTATGACTGCCTTTGGCATAAGATCACGTAGCTTGGTGAACTTCCCATGTAGACACCATTAGTACATGCCCCAAAACTTCATTGGAAATAATGCGCAAATGATACAAAATAATGCTGAAAGATCCCGATACAGATAAATGAATGATTGTACTCACAAATCAACCAAGTATTTGATAGCTTAACATAATTTTCTTGTCAAAGAAAACGTCACTTTTGTCTTTGTTTTGGTAAGGAAGGATACATCCTTGTTAAAGACAATTTCCGATTTGTTGATGTTGATTGTGTGGTTTGATTGGTAAATGGTCATCATGTGAGTATTATGTCAATGTTTGTTTTGTATTTGTGCGGATGAGTATTTACAAGGTGTTGCCATGTTTTTGTTTGATTTTTGATGGTTTTTTGATGTTTTTTTTGATTTTGTGGAACAGTTTTGAATGTTTTTGGATTTTGTGAGACATTTTTGAATGTTTTTGGATTTTGTGAGACATTTTTTTTTTGAATGTTTTTGGATTTTGTGAGACATTTTTGAAAATTTTTGCCAATGAATCACTAGTAATGTAGAATCCACCTCCATCATCTAGATTTTAAAGGTTATTGCCCCCAAGTGTAGACATGACTATGATAGAGTGGGCTGCAAGACGCATGAAGTACTATCTCTTTATTGCAGATCAAATAACAAGTCATGGTTTGGATGGATGGATGTGTGTATGTATGAATGTGATCGCAATGAGCCTGAAAGATACTGGAGCCATTGTCTTTACGAGTGGTGCCTATTTGCCAGGTTTCCACCATCACACTTACCTAAGGTGCCACAGGAGTGGTTGTTCACCGTTTGGATGTATGATTTTTCTTTACTTTTTTGAATGTTTTTGTATTTCTTCAGGACATTTTTCTGAATGTTTTTGGTATTTTCTGGTATGTAGGGGAGCTTGATGCTCTATACAACTAAGGTATACAACTGTTTGAGGTGCATGTTGTTGATTGGATCTGTGAGCAGTTCTCCTTCTGATGTAGCCAACTGATATGCCCCGAACCCGAATAAAGCAGTGACAACATATGGGCCGAACCAGTTTGATTCAAACTTGCCTTGATGTTCTCTGTTTGGTTGGTTGCGAGGATTCTCTCATAGAACAAGATCACCTATCTCAAATGTACAAGATCTAACTCGGTGATTGTAGCTTTTGCTCATGCGCTGCTGATAGGCTTTGAGGTGGTTGTATGTAGCTTGTCGTTTCTCATCAAGTAACTCTAAGTCCTGAAGATGGGATACTCTGTAGGCTTCGTCATTGATGAGATTGTGCAAGGAAACCCATAATGATGGTATCTCGACCTCAATAGGCAAGATAGCTTCTGCACCATAGACTAATGAATAAGGAGTTGCACCTGTAGGGTTCGAATGCTAGTTTGATATGCCCATAGTGCTGGATTTAGTTAAACATGCCAATCACGGTCGGCATCATTGACTGTCTTCTTGAGGATTCTTAATATGTTCTTATTTGATGCTTCGGCCTGACCATTGCCTTGTGGGTAATAGGGAGTGGAAAAGTGGTGCTGGATGTGAAATTTCTCACAAAGTTCACAGACATCCTGATTTTTGAAAGGAAGACCATTATCTGTGATGATGGACATGGGCACACCATACCGACAGATGATGTAGTTGAGGATGAATGAGGCGATCTGCTTGCTGGTGACTTGGGTAAGTGGAATAGCTTTGATCCACTTTGTGAAATATTCGGTGGTGGTAATAATGAATTTATGGCCATTGGATGAAGATGGATGAATCTTACCCACAAGGTCAAGGCCCCATTGACAAAAAGGCCATGGTGTTGTGATTGGTTGTAGTTCCTGGGCTGGTGCATGTATTAGGTCGCCATGAACTTGGCATTTCTTGCATTTTCTGACGAAGTAGTAGGAATTTTTTTCCATAGATGGCCAATAGTATCCATTGCGTAGGAGTTTCTTGGCTAGTGACGGACCACTTGAGCGAGTCCCACAAATTCCTTCATGGACTTCTTCCAAAGCCTTTGTTATCTCACCTTGTTCCAGACATCGAAGGAGAGTACCATCAAGACCGCATCGGTATAGGGTTTCAACAATAATGGTATATCGAGCAGTTTGGCGAATGAAGGTTTTACATTGGTTATTTGATTGGTTGGGAGGAAGGGTGTGATCGCGGAGATAGGTATAGAACTCATCGTACCATGGGGATTCAGAACTGACAAGGCGACATATCATTTCAGATTCAAGGATATCATAAGCAGGAATCCAAAGCTATTCTACCAAGAACTCGTAGCGTGTTGAATTCTATGGAAGATCTAGGAGAGATGCGATGGTAGCCATAGCGTCAGCAGCTCAATTCTGATCTCTTGGTATTTGCTCAAAAGTGATAGTAGTAAATGATGTCTTTAGATTGTCCACCATTTGCTTATATGGCATGAGTTTATCATCCTTGGTCTGATATTCATCTGTTGCTTGTCGAATGACTAGTTGTGAGTCGCCATACACTTGTAGTTCTTGTAATTTCCATTGCACGGCTAACCTGAGTCCTGTGATCAAGGCCTCATACTCTACTATGTTGTTGGTGCATGGAAATGTGAGCCTGTAAGATTTCGGGATGCTATCACCTTGAGGTGTGATAAACAGAATGCCTACCCCCAAGCCGTGCCTAGTGTATGAACCATCAAAGTATAGTTTCCATGGTTGTGTTGTTGTAATCATGAATATCTCTTCATCTGAAAAATTGGAAATGAGAGGATGATCACCTATGAGAGGTGCATCGGCCAACTGATCTGCAACAACTTGACCCTTGATAGCTTTACGATCTACATACTCGATGTCAAATTCACTTAGAGTCATCACCCATTTGGCCAAGCGACCTGTCAATGCTGCTTTGCTGAGTAAATACTTGAGTGGATCGATCTTTGCAATGAGTTGTACTTTGTGTGTTAACAGATAGTGCCTTAGTTTAGTGGCTACTAAGATTACTGCTAGGCAAGCTCGCTCAATAGGTGTGTAATTGAGTTCATAGCCCACCAGTGTGCGAGAGATGTAGTAAATAGCACACTCTTTTCCTTCTGCATTATGTTGTGCCAGTAGTACACCCAATGTTGTACTTGTTACTGAGATATAGAGTAACAACGGTCTACTTGGATCTTGTGCCATCAGCAATGGTGGATTCATGAGATAGTCTTTAAGCGTCTGAAATGCTTGCTGGCATCTGGCATCCCACTGAAAGCAGATGTTCTTATGTAGCAGGTGTGTGAATGGGTGACACTTATCAGCCAATTTTGCAATAAATCTTCGGATGGATTGAAGCCGCCCTTGTAATGTCCTTAGTTGACTAATATTCTTTGGTGGTGGCATGTCCATGATTGCTTTTACCTTTGCTGGGTTGACCTCAATACCTTTGCTTGAGACAATGTATCCTAGAAGCCTCCCGGAGGTTACTCCAAAGACACATTTCTTTGGGTTGAGTCGAACATGGTATTGTTCCAGTCTATCAAAGATTTTATCTAAGATGTGGAGATGCCCTTCTTTGGTGAGTGATTTTTCTAGTAAGTCATCCACATAATCTTCCATCATAGTATGCATCATGTCATGGAAGATAGTGGTCATTGCTCTTTGATAGGTTGCTCCTGCATTCTTGAGACCAAAAGGCATTACATTCCAGCAATATGTGCCACATGGACATGTGAAGGCCGTCTTATGTTGATCTTCTGGTGCGGTCTTTATCTGATTGTATCCTGAAAAGCCATCCATGAGTGAAGGCATGGCATGTCCTGCTGTCAGATCCACTATGATGTCGATATTTGGAAGGGGGAAGTCATCCTTAGGACAGGCTTTATTCAGATCTTTGAAGTCAGTACAAATGCGGATGCCCCCTTTTGGTTTGCCAACATGCACAATATTGGAGATCCATTCTGCATAATCAATTGTCCTAATGAAACCAACATCTAGGAGTTTCTTGAGTTCTGTTTTGACTAGTATTGCAATTTGAGGATGCATCTTGGGAAGCTTCTGCTTGACAGGTTTGGCTCCTTCTGCGATGGTGAGGTGATGCATGACTAAATCAGAATCAAGCCTAGGCATGTCTGCATATGACCATGCAAAGTTGATTTGACGTGTCTAGAAGAACTCTATAAATTTAGGCTGTTCCTTTGGAGTGAGAAGAGATGCTAGATGTATGAGATGAGGATTTTTAGGAGTCCCCACATTGTATTCTTTGGTTTCCTCGATGAGAATCATTGATTGTTCCTGTTGTGTACTAGCAAGGAGAATGTCAAACCCTTCATCCTTAGGCGCCTCAGAGAGGTTTTCACTATTGGATATGCTCTTTCTTTTTACTTTTGTTGGATCAAACAGTGCCACAGTGTGGTTTTCATTGGAAGATCCATGTTTTATTGTTATATTTTTGCAGCTGAAGGGTTTGGCGTCCGCCCCGAAGTATGCTGCGCTATTAATTTTAATGGCAAATCTAGCTTTGTGATCTCCGCTTGGTAGGTTATCCCTTAATTCCAAAAATTCAATGATGGCCTCATCATTTTGGAAGAAGTCAAGACATGGGGGATTTGGTTGGTTCCATTCGATGAGTTTAGGGTGGATAATGGGCATTACTTCATCGATTAGGTTAAGTGCGTTAGATGTATCAATGAGGGTTAAGATGTTATGGTGAAGGTTGTTAATGGTACTCTCCCTGTCAGAATCAGGCGTAGGATGAGACGTAGGGTCTGTGGAAGATGTTTCCCATTCAGGAACCCAAGTGGTCTTTATCTGTGCTTCTCCATAAACAGGGATGTCTTTGTGTGGTGGAGGTAGTGATGCATCTTTCTCATCTGAAGTGTTAAGCTGTACAGAATCAAATTCCCACTCATGTGAGTCGGTCTCTGAGTCACTTTCCAACATCCGATTACTATACCATACTGGGATGTCTTTTGAGTTAAATACTACAAGTGTGATTGGTTGATGTACCTTTGTAGTGATCGGTGCTGCAGGAAGGTCGATGGGGATAAAAGAATATGGTACAGGGAGTATCAGTAGTGTTGACTCAGTGGCTTCCGCTGGAACTACTGGTACCATAGATGTTGCTACGGGTTCTGATACAGTTGCTACTACTAATGGTGTTGCTGATGGGATTACTAGTTTGCTTGGTGGGATGAGTGGCATTGGTGATGGTTGTGTTGGGGTTTTGAGCCTTGATGGGGCTTATGGGATGGTGCTTGAGGCTGCTTTGATAATGAAAGGTGTCCTTTTTGCAGTAGGCTGACAAAATGGTTTGCTGGGTTTTCCTTTGAATTTGAGTTTATGAAAGATCTCTTTTTCAAAGCCTAGGCCTATATTACCTTTGGGCTTTAATTCTGGTAGCAGAGGTTCATGTCGTCCTTGTTTGCAATAACCCAAAGCACTCTGACCATCATACCCCATTTTTTGCATAATGAGGGGACCTTTGCCATACTGATCCATAGGAAGTTTAACTTGCGATATATCAGTGGTCATGGGATCTTTATAGATCCACTCCGCTAAGTCTTCATCTTGGGTTTCTTCTTCTTGACTCTTTCCAAGGATGAAAGGCGTCAAAGCACATGCTGGCATGATTAGTGGTTGCTGGAGTAACTGCTATGGTTTACCATGTGTTCTAGGAGAAGTGGGCATTTGTCCCACACAAAAGAGTTGACTCAAGTTGTATTCCCCAGAACCTTCCTCTGCTATTTTCATTTTAAGCTTTTCTTGCTTTGGTATAGTGGTGTTCGAACTGGCAAGAGAGGCAAGACTTATATATGATGTGGAGGAAATGGCTTCTCTATTATTAGGAACGGTAATCTCTGGTTGATGGCTGATATTATGGCAATACGCAAAGGGATTTGCATCGCCCAAGATTGTGATCTCTACATTGTTATGTGGGAACTTGATACATTGATGGTAGGTAGATGGAACGGCTTGCATGGCATGTATCCAAGGTCTTCCTAACAATAGATTGTATGGAAGAGGAAGGTCCAGAACCTGACAGATGATGTGCTTTACCATAGGGCCCACTCAGATTGGTAGTACCACAACTCTTTTGGATGAACGCTCTGCATCGTCATAGGCTTTGATTGTGATCTTCTTACGAGGATCCACTAATTCTACCGCATATCCCAATATTGTGACCAATTGTAGTGTACAAATGTTCAAGCCTGCTCCATTATTTATCAAGACTCGCTTGATCCTATGCTAGTTAATAAATCCTTTGATGTGGAGTGAGGCGTTATGAGGTTGTTGGAAGGAAGAGTTGTCACTTTCAGAAAAAGTGAGACAAGGTGATGACTTTAGACTTCCAACCATGGCTTGAAATTGGTCTGTATTCAGATTTGCAGGGACTGACACCTCTTGGAGTGCTTGATCCAAGATAGTTTTATGAGATGGCGATAGGCGCAATAGCTCTAAAATGGATATAAGCGCAAGGGTCTTGTTTAATTGTTCCACAAGATTGTATTGTTTTGGGATGGAGGTGGTGCCTTGTGGAGCTGCTTTGATGGTAACCTTGCCATGTCATGTAACAACATTGCAATTTGAGTTGGGATTTTTGAAGGTTATAGTAGCAACTTGTTCACTGGCATCATATAGATGATTTACAGTGTAATTCTACGCAGCCTGTGTATAATCAATGGTATTAGTGCCTCACCTGGAAGTGGAAGGACCCCTTTGATCTTGTGATGGAAGTGGATTTTTGAACATCAGATGATCATTATTTGTTGTTTTTGGGTCATGTCCTTCAATTTCAATTTCTCCTTGGTCAATAAGATCCTGAATAAGATCTTTCAATCGGTGACAATTACTTGTCTTGTGTCCCCTCCCTTGGTGGAAATCACAGTGTTCAATATCTCTCCACCATGCAGGTTTGACCTGAGGTTCATAGTTTGATTTTTTAGGGAGAGTGACCAAATTTTGAGAAATAAGTTGCTACAATACCGTTTCAATGGGTTCCCCTAAGGGAGTGTATGTGCGTTTTTGTTTTTGCTGACGAGGTCTTGGTTCATTGTGAGATGTGATGCGACCTTGATTGGAAGGAACATTTGTGTTATTCTGAGGTGGAGGATTCTGTCCTGCAAACCGAACCACAGGTTGTGCAGTTTGTATAGTCCTGGCATCCACAACCCCATCGTTGATGATATTCTTGTTTTTGTTCCAGAAGCTTGGTTTATCACTATTGAAGCGTGGGCGAGGACCATCCTTTGGTTCATTATAGATTTTGATAAGTCCTTTCTTGATGAGTGCCCTTTCACATTTCAAACCCTTGGTGATCATATCATTAAAAGAGTTCGTGTCTTTGACATCCAAGTGAAATTCCATTTCTTCGTTTAATTTGGAAATGAATATTTCCACTAGCTCTCATTCAGGTAACTGAAGAGAACGTCTGCTAGACATTTGGCGCCATCGTTGCAGGAATACTGAAAATAGTTCACCTGGTTTTTGTTTGGTGTTGCACAAATTAGCCATGGTGATGTTGCATTCAATGTTATGAGAGTAATGAGCGAGGAATTTTTGGATAAGTTCCTCAAATGTTCTAATGCCACCTAATAGTCAGGAAAAACATGATGTGGTTGTTCCTCCCAAGCTTTGGGGAAAAAGGCGCATTAGGTATGTGTCTTCATATGCTACTTTGAGACAAGCGGAATGAAATTCTCTGACATGGTCATGAGGATCTCCTTTTCCTCTATATTTTTTGAATTTGGGTGTTTCGAATCCTCGTGGAAAGGGTGGCATATAAAAATTCCTATCAAAAGGATAGGGACAGATGTCATTGAGTGAGAATTGGTTAGTTTTGACACCACTATGAAGTTGTTGGGCGAGATTCTCGACTTGTTGCCGCAACATCTCCATTTCATTTAGAGGAGGAGGTGGTGGGTTACCTCGAGGAATGTTATATCTGATGGGATCTCTACCTCTTTCCTCTTCATGCAGACTTTGTCTTTCTGATGCTTGTCTTAATTGGGCAAGATCAAAGTCAGAGGGGAGTTTTTCTCCTTCTTGAGCGAGCTTTAAAAAGTGAGCATCCGCATTGCTCCTGAGTATTTCGTCAAAAAGTCTGTTAAAGAGAGGGTTATGCTGGGCCCTTTCTATTGTTACAGGAGTAGAAGTACTTGGGTTTTCTTCATTCACATTTCCTCCAAGTGCTTCTTGAAATTCATTGAGATTTTCCTCTTCTTCTTCTTCCATTTCTATTTCTCGTTGCCTTGACTGTGATCGGGTTTGGGCCATTTTGTTTACAAGCTTTTGCTGAAGTTGAGTGAAGATGATGATGAGTTGTTGATGAAATGAAAGATTGATGATTGGTGATTTGTGTTGCATGTGGATCTCTAGCACTTTTAAGGTAGATGTAACCGAAATTTTTTCTTTGAATTGCTTGTGTGTTTTGATAAGATTTTATGTGATAAGGTGTAGAGAAATCTGAGATATGTTACAAATTTAACTACCTAGTAATGAGAGGATTCACTCATGAACTAGTTTTAACCTACGTAGATGTGTCTCTTAGGATGAGCTTATCCTAGATGTAGAAACAATCTAAAAAGTGATGTGATGCATTTGATTCAAGCAATATCTAAAAAAGAGAACTTGGGACAAGAACCTCTTGATGTTTTTGAGAGTTGGGATAGATTGATGATGAAGTGATGATGTATGAGTAAGGTAATGGATGAAATGTTTTCAATTTCAATAAAAACATTGTGTCACAAATGGAACAAACTCTACCTCTTCCCTTTCGGGTGTTGGTGGTGCTTCTCGAGCTGTGTTGTATGTGATACAGATATTTGGGAAAAAGTTGCGATTAATCTTACCTCCTTGGTTTTTGTGATAACTCAGAGCTCTATATTGCATAAAAGCTCCGCGGTTCAATGATTCTAAATCAAATTCATTTGTTTTGCCTTGAAGGTAGAGGCACATGTGACGTAGAAAAACTCTATGGGAGACAAAGATTTGTCTATTTAGATAAAAGAATTTTCTCCTTTTGATCAAAGCCTTTGAGCTTAATGGTCTTCTTTTCAAGTTGATATTCTAATGACGCTTCTTCTTTCGCAAGATGTGAAGAATGGTCATAAAGTTTTGATACTTTTGTTGTTTGTACTTTGTTTTTGATGTGTTTGGTTGTTTTGAGAAATGTTTGGTTGGATGAATACTTTGTTTTTGGAAGTGATTTTCTTTTGATGTTTCTTTGACAAGAAAACAAAGCAAGCACACAAACACAAGAATGTTGCCCCCAGAGGCACAAATGAGTATGGGTCTAGATCAACCCAATCTTTGGACTTGTATATGACCCTTCCTTTAGATGTATTTTTAAGGTGTATTTCCAAAAGCCTGAAGTCGGCTCAATTTGTACTTGGTCTTGACTAAAACGAACACACTTCAAACACTTTTTATCCCTAAGGTCAAATGGCCAGTTGTGATAAATTTATCCCACATCTTGATATTTCTTCGACTTTGGTACTACATACCTTATGAATCCCGCCTTGGCAGGTAAGGATGTGATATACTAAGTCTTGCACGAGCATAACAAATAGATGATCCCTATGATGGGGGAGTCACCACTTTTATTAAGCCACAAGTGACTTTTCAAAAAGTTATGTTTCTACTCAAGGAAATATGTATGGTGAGTATCTTGGGAGAAAAACCATCTATGCTCTTGCACTAAATTATATCACAAATATCCTCAATCAATAGAACGGGTGGGCTACTACTTAAAGGTGTTTAGTTATGTTCGATGTTTTTGGACATAAGTTCATTCTGTAGTGACTCACTTAAGAGCCTTGTAACTAGTGGTGGGGCCCATTTGTCCTTTTGGCCAGTTACACTATAGGAACAGCTATACCCAACGCTAAAACTTTCGCTCTCACCTGATTTCTATAGCGGCTCAAAGGATTTACCGCACAAGGTCATTCCCAAGAGTGATGTGTCTCTTGGCAGACCTCTCTTAAAAAGATAAAATTTTGAGTGTTACTAACACTTTTCTCTTGCACCCAGGACCATGAAAGCCAAGGGAGAGGATAATGTGTGTTAGAAGTAGGACCACTCGACCAACTCTTTGCACAAGTGTGCCAAGCACGAAAAACACTTGTTCTTTTTAATCTGCCATTGCAATGTGATCTAACTATTTGGAGATGTTCCTCCAACAGTCATGTTGTTGTTTTTATCTTTCAATGGCAAAATGTGTTGTAATCTAGAAATTGGAAATCTTGGTCAACTGAACTTGAAGCGCATATAAAGAAAGATCGCTTTGCCAAAAAAAAGTTTTTAAACAAGTTGATTGTGTATTTTATGTGCACCAAAAATAGAAGTGTGGATTGTAAATTCTTTTGATGCAAGAAAAATAGAAGTGTTGATTTTAATCCCCAAATGAAGTGTGTTTCCTAACTTGCAAGAAAACAAATGTTTGTTTTGTTCAGTTTTTAATGCACCAAAGACAAGTGACCTTAACTAGAAAGCAAGGAAATTTTGTTTGTTCAAGTTTTACTAAAATAAAGTTTGTGATTTTTTAAGGGTGAGTTTTAAACCTGCACAAACAACAACCGGTTAGTAAAATCCACGTATAAGGGGGGCTTCCACAAGCCTAAAAACTTTCACTCTTTTGGTTACAAGGTTCTTTGTACAACGTTCTGTTGCAATAGCGCTAGTCTGTGTTTGAATAGAGGCGCTATTTAACACAAACGTGCTAAAAGAAAAAGAAAGATAGAGAAGGCAAAAGCGCTGAAACAGGGTGAATAGCACCAAAACAGTGTCTAAAGCACCAAAACAGTGTCAAAAGCGCTAAACTTGATACAATAGCGCTATTGTAAAAACAATAGCACTAGAACAACAAGTATCAATAGCGCTGGAACGAGTTCAATAGCGATAAAAGTGCAACCTGTGTGACAATTTCAACATTTAAACATGTTATTGGTTTAAAAAAATGATCTTTTTGGTGTTTGGATTCACGTCGGGTTCACCAAATGATGCTCTGCTAAATGGACAAGGTTAGTCTAAGATAAATAACACAAGACACAAGAAATCGTTAGTGTTAGTCAATCAAAAACTAATCTAAACAGACATATCAAAAGAGATACTAAAATCATGCTAATATATCTAACAAATGAAACAAAGATAATAAGGCATCTCCAAATGCCTCTTAGCATGCTTTTAGCTCCTTCTCCCTTATTCCTCTCCTCTCCAAGTTCCAAAATAGTGTAGCTCTCAACAGCTCTTTGCACTATGGATGCTTATGGAGGATTGAGATTTGGGTATTTTGCTCCAAATGTAAAATGAAAAGCTAAAATACTAGATGCTATTAAAATGATTGATTTTAACCAAAAATAACAAGATATTAGTTTGCTATTGCTAAATGCTCTCTAAAATTCCTATAGGTTAAATGCATACAAGTTTTCAAGATCTGGATTATGAAGAAAATGAGCTATTTATAGGGAAAATAGAGCAATGGATGGTTGAGATTGAGCAATCTCAATAAGGGTCAGGATTGAATGATTTCAAATCTATGTGAGGGCTTTCAACCCAATCCCAGGATGACAAGTGTCAATGTGAGATAGGTTGAGAGGAGAGGGAATAAACATTAAATGCTTAATATGACCTTGGGAGTTAAAGTCAAGGTTAGTTGAATGAATAAACTCTTTATTCAAAGAATAAAGTTTTTATCCAATGGATAAACTCTTGTGCAAATGTAAAAAGGATAAATATGGTCAAAACAATAATTGTTTGGGGAGACAAGTTTGAAATAACCATAAATGGTTATGTAAGAGCCATAAATGGTCATGTAAGAGCCATTAGTGGTCTTGGAAGACTTTGGGGTTTAATTTGTTGAACACACAAAGCATTAAATGCTTTTCAAAGACTTTTGAAGTCTTTGAGAAGTGACTTCATTTTGCTTAAGAATGTGACAATAATTAGGGGATGGATTAGGCTAATTAGGAAGGGGTTAGAAGAATCTAGAAGGGGATTAGATTTTGCAATTGGATTTGGTGGATGAGGGAAAATAGGTTTTTATTAAAATAAAAATTCATTTATTTCCATAAATGTGTGCAAGTTGCATTTGTATGAAAATGCAAGTGGGGGGGATAATGATTTAAATAAATGTTTTTATTTAATTTATTTAAAAAAAGGAAAAGGGGATTTTAATTAAATAAATAGATTTTATTTATTTAATTGATTGTGAATTTGATTTAATGAATTAATTAAAATAAATTGAATAATTTATTTAATTAATAGAAGAATGTTTGGGAATAAATTAATTAAATATTAATTTAATTAACTGATGGCTAGTGGATTTTTAATCAAATTGTTGGTGTAAATAATTATTCAGCTTGGATATTATTACACCTTACTTAAGTTTACTTAGGATATCGCATTTCATAATAGTTTGGGTATGAGACACTTGGGTGTTTGTGCCACATTGGGATAGTGTGTGTAGGAGAAATTCCACCTTTTATGGTGTTGATCTTGTTGTTACATTCCACTCTTGTTGTTACACTCCACATTCAGTGGGTGATCCACCT
Organism: Cryptomeria japonica; assembly: GCF_030272615.1. NCBI lineage: Eukaryota > Viridiplantae > Streptophyta > Pinopsida > Cupressales > Cupressaceae > Cryptomeria > Cryptomeria japonica. The sequence goes on along the minus strand of NC_081411.1, from coordinate 2,892,981 downwards.
CATGTGGACTATTATATTATTTCTCCTACCTACCCACACCTATTTCGTACCTACCCTTGTTTCTTATTGAGCCACATGTCATGTTTGTGTGCTCACATATCCCTAGCCTTGCCTATATAAGCAAGCTCATCTACATTGTATGTAACTATTGAATCATGTTATTGATCATTTTCTATTGATGAGAATACAGTTTATTCTTGTCCCATATTATGTCTCTATTTTGTACATTTCATTGAGCTCTTGATCTTGGCAAAATCTCACATGGTATTAGAGCCATTGGGGCTTCATTGATTCGTCTTGAAGAGATATTATTGCAACGTCAAGAGGCAGATCTGAGGAGCAGCATCTTTTGGAGGTGTCCTAGACCAGATCCGACCTCGCCATTGCGTCTAGAAGGCCATTTCCATGAATTTTGGTTATAAAGTCGACCTATTTTGGTGAGAAAAGTTTTTTCGCCAATTTTTCTATAATCGTATAGATTTCCAAAATTTTTATATATTTTTTGAAAAAAATTTATTTTTTATTTTTCTGAAATCTTTTCGAAAAATTTAAAAAAAAAATTGAAAAGTCGAAAAAAAAAAGAAAAAAAAAAAAAAAAAAAACAAGTTTTTGGGGGGTCCGTAGACCCCCCCCCCCGCGTGACCCCGTACTGTAGGTCTGTCTCTGTCAGCTCGTAACCACCAACGCCCGCACCTTGTTTCGCACGCTGCTTGCCGGTTGTCCACACCACCACCGACCGCCTTGCTCTACCCGCCACCACCGCCGGACGCTGCAGCTCTGTCGCCGTTGACGCCATCTGTCAGCCCGCGCCAGACTCTCCCACCGTCGGCTTCCGCTCCTCCTGACACCACCACCAGTGCCGGATCCTCCCGACACTGGCTCCCTCAGTCATCGGCGCTCGCAGGTTCCCGTCGGTACCCTCGGCTCCGGCGACCGCTCCCGTCCTCCCGGCTCTGACGCCGCCACTGGCAACCTTGTCCTCTGCCGCCGGCCCTCGGCTCCGGCCGCTTCCTCCGTCGGCGACCACCAGACAGGAGGACCCATGCCTACCACGTGGCAGGCACCCACTGGCCCGCGGGTACACCCTATACACGCAGATAGCTGAGTCATCTACCATGCAGACCTGCCCAGTCAGCTTTTTCGTATGCCACCGTACAGTGCCACGTCATCTGTCCATACAGTACGGACGCCCAGTCAGCAGATAGAAAAGTTTTTGCGATGGTCATACGACCATCAAATTTAACCTAGTGACTTGCTGACGTCAGTGCCACGTCAGCATTTTTCAAAAATTTGGCAGGCCCCTCTCATTTGCATTTTTGATTTTGCAGTTCAACTTCAAATGGCCATAACTTGCTCATTTTTGCTCCTTTTTGGATGCAATTTTTTTTGAAATGGGCTAGAATTTTGTGCTCTTCGCAGTGGTGAAGAAGTTTTTTGATTTTGATATACTGATTTTTTAGAAAATGCAGTTTTTGGTGACTGTACCTGAGTAATCCCAGTTTTTGCAACTTCAGAGGCTTCGTTTGGGGTCATATGACCTCCTTTTCAGGTGCCATTTTTTTTGAAAGTGCGTATTTTTTTGTCTACTTTCACATGATGCTATCAGATTGATGCCATTGTAAGTAGAAATTGTACTTTTATATTTTACCCATTTTGACTCTCTTGGTACTTGTATATTTGCTTGAATCTTAGTTAGATTCATTGCACTATTGATTGAAGTCTCTTGTATCTCATTTGAGAAGTTGTAAAATTTGCATCATAAGCCCACTTTGCCTTGTTTTGCAAGTGGCTCATTGTAATCGCACTAAGTATAAAGTGCCAAAATCATCACTTTGGGGGGGGTACTTTGATTGATTGAATTTGGCGGGGTGTCTCTTGTGCTTTTGTGCTCTTGTGTTCCTTCCTTTTTGCTGCTATGGGTTCTTCTAAGTTTCCTCTCTTAACTCCACATAACTATGCTACTTGGAAAATTGATGCATGGAGTAAACTTATGGAAAAAGGACTCACTCATTACATTGATGGAACTATTGTTGCTCCCGCTAATCCTAAGGTTGATCCAGTTGGTCACTTGGATTGGCTCACTAAAAATATCATGGCAATTGGTACCTTAAGAAATTATGTATCAAAGGATCTCATTTTTAATATTGAGAAATGTACTCTAATCAAGGATGCTTGGCAAAAGTTTCAAGACTTGTATGGTCAAGTTGATGAGATTAGGGGATACCAAATTGATAGTGATCTCACCATGCTAGATCCCAAGAACTTTGATACTATACAAGATTATGTCACTAAGGCAAATGAGTTGAGGGCACAACTCAAAGATTGTGGCATTGATAAGAAGGATACTCAATTGATATTCAACTTGATAGGCAAGCTTCCATAAGAATATGCAGCATTTGTTTCTAGTTTCCAAACCCATAGGATGACAATGGGTTCAAGCTACACAATGCCTACATTTTATGCTTTCAATGAAATGTTGATGATGGAACAAACTAAGTTGATAAGCATGGGCATTCTTAAGGCTTCTAAGTCTCAAGCATTAGTGGCAAATCAAGGGAACAAAGGAAATCAAGGAAAGGACAACTCAAACAAGAAGATATGGCAATCAAAGCCTAAAGAAAAAGCACCATCTTCTCCACAACAAGGAGATTCATCCTCTTCCAAGAGAGATAATTCACCAAAGAGGGAGAGACCTACTTGTGCTTATTGTAAAAAGATTGGTCATGAGGAGCATCATTGCCATTCTAAGAAGATTGATGAGCTCACACATATCATCAAAAAGCATAACATTGATTTGCCTAAAGTCTACAAGAAGGATGATTCATCAACTTCCACTTCCTCACGTTCAAAAGGAAAAGGGCAAGCATTCATGGCTTCTACAAGTGGAAAGACTCACTCTTTTGGAACAAGAAAAGGAAAAGCTCTATGTGCTACTATCAGTCATGATTTAGAGAGATGGCTTCTAGATTCAGGGGCTTCTCATCATATGGCATCTTCACAGTCTATGTTCTCTACATTTGTGCCTTGCACCATGCCACAAATTTTGATGGGCAATCATACATACATGGATGTGATTGGGAAAGGATCTATTGACATTGGGGATAACTCCTTTAATGATGTGTTGTGTGTACCCCACTTGACAAACAATCTCCTTTGTATCTATCAAATCACAAATGGCGCAACTAAGAGAGTTGTGGAGTTCACACCTGACTCAGTTTTCATTAGAGACATGGAGACTAGAGCTATCATTGTGACTGGGGTGGTTGATCATGCATCTCGGTTATACTCCTTTTCAAATTTTGTTGATGATGATGATTTCACATTTGATGATTCTACACATGATGATCACATTTCTTGTGATGGTTCAGATTTTGAGGAGAACTTTGGGCGCTTGAACATGGGGATTCTCACATGTGACCCCGTTCTTGAGTCTTGTATTTCATCTCCTCATATTGATATCACATC